>NC_089251.1:194375823-194682260 GCF_963930625.1 Muntiacus reevesi | reverse complement strand
GGGTAGAATAGCATAGTCATAGGGTTCCGCCACTACTGAGGGTGGGATGCCTAGTGTTTTACAGATTCACTCTTTACTGGTGAACTTAAAACATAAGAGCAGGCACTATAGCATAGGAATGGAAAAGCAGGGTCACCCAAGAAATCAGTTATCTAGGTCACCCTGGGCTTTCCATAAGCATAAACTCAATGGGTGGGGCAGCCTGGCTCTAGCAAGTTGTGTGGCTGGCAATACGCTTAATCCAGATGGATGCCTTTGAAATGGATGTTTTAGCAATGAAAAGCTCAATGTCAGGCACTTACAACAGGTTTTAGCCTCGTCTTTATATACATATATATATATATATATATATATATATATATATACATTTATTTATTTAGTTTTATTTGGCTGCACCAGGTCTTAGTTGCTGCCTGCAGGATCTTTAGTTGTAGCATGTACCATCTAGTTCCTTGACTGGGGATCGAGCCCAGGCTCCCTGCATTGGGAGCATGGAGTCTTAGCCACTCGACCATATTAGTCCCTAGCCTAATATTTATAGTTAGTATGTAAGCAAAGACTGAGGTGTCTGGCCTGCCACCTACCAGCTGATCACAGCAGCTTTTACACCTCCTTATCCTGACCTATTACTTGGGGATACTGGTTCCCAACCCCTTCCCAGAGTCTAAATAATTTTTTCCAGCTTTTGAGATGTAATTGACATAGAGCTTTGTTTAAGTTTTCAGATGTATACTGTAATGAGTTGATGTATGTATTTATTACAAAATGATTACCACAATAAGGTTAGCTAACATATGTATCACCTTACATAGCACAGTTTTCTTTGTGTGGTGAGAACGTTTAAGATTTACTCTCTTAGCAACTTTCAAATATACAATACAAAGTTGTTAACTATAGTCACCAGGCTATACTTTACATCCCCACAGCTTAAAACTGGAAGTTTTTACCCTTGGATAAACTTTACCGGTTTTCCCCAACCCCCTCACTCTTCCCCAATCCATAAACAATAATAACCGAAAAGCAACAACAAACCAATGGACTGTTAGGGTGTTTCCATGTCTTGGCTATTGTGAATAATGCTACAATGAATATGAGACTGGAGATATCTCTTTCATTTCATTTCATATCTCTTTCACTTCTTCCCACGTATACTCAGGAGTGGAATTTCTAGATATGGTGTTCTGTTTTTAATGTTTTAAAACATTAAATGTTTAAAACATTCAGCCTCTCATCATTAAGAGCTATATCAGCTGTAGATATGTCATGTGCTGCTGTGTGTGTGCTTGCTAAGTCATTTTAGTCATGTCCAACTTTTTGTGACCCGATGGACTGTAATCTGCCAGGCTCCTCTGTCCATGGGATTCTCTAGAAAGAATACTGTAATAGGTTGTCATTTCCTGCTCCAGGGGATCTTCCTAACCCAGGGATCAAACCAGGGTCTCTTGCGTCTTCTGCATTAGCCGACAGATTCTGCACCTCTAGTGCCACCTGGGAAGTCCTATCTAAGTCAGCAGTTGTTTTATTGGCAGATTTTTACCAATTTATTGATCTTTTCAGAGAACCAACTTCGGTTCATTTCTTCTATTGTCTATCTATCCCATTGATTTCTGCTCTTAATTTTACTATTTCCTTCTACTTTCTTTGTATTTTTTAATGACTGTTCATAGCAGCTTTGTTCATAATAGACAATACTGGGAAACAATTATAATGGCCACTAATGAAGAAAATAAATTAAGGTATAATTGCCAACATTTGTTGGATCCTAAAGAAAGCAAGGGAATACCAGAAAAACATCTAATTCTACTTTACTGAGTAGAATGAAAAAGTCTTTGACTGTGTGGATCACAACAAACTGGAAAATTCTTAAAGAGATGGGAATACTAGACCTCCTTACCTGTCTCCTGAGAAACTTGTATGCAGGTCAAGAAGCTTACAAGGAATGACTGACTGGTTCAAAATTGGGAAAGGAGTATGACAAAGCTGTATATTATAACCCTGTTTACTTAACTTGTCTGCAGAGTACATCATGCAAAATGCTGGGCTGGAAGAATCACAAGCTGGAATCAAGATTGCTGGGAAAAATATCAACAACCTCAGATATGCAGATGATACCACTCTAACAGCAGAAAGTGAAGAGGAACTAAAGAGCTTCTTGATGAAGGTGAAAGAGGAGAGTGATAAAGCTGGTGTAAAACTCAACGTGAAAAAAATAAAGATCATGGTTTCTGGTTCCACCACCTCATGGCAAATACAAGGGGAGAAAGTGGAAATGGTGAGCAACTGAACAACAACAAATTTTATACTTAAAAATGGTTAAAATGTTATGCTCTAAATTTTTTACCACAATAAAAATATCATTAAAAAGGTCCACAGTTGTGTGTGTGTGTGTGTGTGTGTGTGTATATATATATATATATATATATATATATATATATATATATATATATATATATATATATATATTTTTTTTTTTTTTTCCCCCTCAAGAAGTGGAACCTAATTCACTTCCTCAAGTTAGGCTGGACTTCTATCTAGCACACAGAATAAAGCAGAAGTGACAGTTTACAACTTCAAAGACTGAGGCCTAAAATGAATTGCACCTTTCTTTTCTCTCTCACTTGAACTACTCCCTCTGTTGGAAGTTAGATGCCATGTCATAAGGAGATTCAAGTGGCCTATAGAGAAGGCTGAGTGAGGAAGAGGTCTCTGGGCAATTGCCATATGAGTGAGTCATCTTGGAATAGATCCTCCACCCCAGTCAAGCCTTCAGGTCACTGTAGCCCCTGCCAACATCCTAACTTCCATTTCATAAGCAATCCAGAGCCATAACCATCCAGCTGAGCTTCTCTTGTATTTTTAATCTAATGAAACAGTGAAAAAGCAAATGTTTGTTTTATAAAGACTTGATGTTTAATAATTTGTATTTCAATTACAAATTTATATTTGTATTTCAGCAATAGATAGCTCATGCAAGTTTATCGTTCATTTCACTTAGCACAATTACTGGGCTTAATATGACTAGGCTTAATTCTACCATCCTGCTGTTGGTTTCTACTTGTTTCATCTGTTCTTTGTTACATTGTTTTTGTGTCCCACTTTCCCTGTCTTCTTTTGGATTATTCAAGTATCTCATAGGTTCCATTTTATCTATTCTATTGGCTTTCAGCTATACCTTTTTGTAATTTTAAGTGATTTACACCTACAATAGGAATCCTCAATCTATAGCAGTCTCTCTTGAATTCATGTAAATTCATATAAAATTATAACAACATAATTCTAATTGTCCCCTATTCTGTCCTTTGTGCTTTGGTTGTTGTATGTTTTACTTTTATGAATAGTTAATCCCATCATATAGGGCTTCCCAGGTGGCAATAATGATAAAGAATCTGATTGACAATGCAGGAGATGTAAGAATCAGAGGTTCAATCCCTGGGTCAGACAGATCCCTTGGGAAAGGAAATAGCAACCCACTCCAATATCCTTGCCTGGAGAACCCCATGGACAGAGTGAGCCTGGAGGTCTACTGTCCATAGGGCCGCAAAGAGTCAGACATGACTGAAGCAACTTAACACACAGCACAATCCCATCATATATTATTGTTTTAAACAGTCCAAAGTCCTTTAAGAAAAAAAAATGAAAACGCTGGTTTATAGTTACCTACATATTACAATTTCCAGTGCCATTCTTCTTTCTTGCTAATCTGATTTTATATCTGGAATTTTTTATATTTAGCCAAATAATTGCTTTCTTTGGCATTTTTCATAGCATGATTCTGATGGCCACAAATGGTCTCAGACTGTGTTTTTCATTAAAAGTCTTCTTTTTTCCTTCACTGGATATAGAATTCTTTTTCTCAGATTATTTTATTTCAACATTTTAAAGATGTCACTTCATATTATCCTGCTTCTATTGTTCCTCATGAGAAGTCAGCCTTCATTCTTCTTATTGTTTTACACACACCTACCCAACAGCTTTTAACGTTTTCTCTTTGTCGCCAACTTTTAGCACTTTGATAATGATGTGCATAGACTATATTTCCTGCTTGGTATTTACTGAGTTTCTGAGATCTATAGTTTACTTCTTTCAGCAATTATTTCTTCAAATATTTCTTATCTCTTCTTCTTCTGAAACTTCAACTGCTTATATATTAGACTGTTTTACATTGTCTGATCACTCTTAGGCCCTCTGTTTAGGATTGGTTGTTTTGTTTTCTGCCTTCCTTTTTCTTCTTATTCTTCAGTTTGTGTAACTTTTATTGATTTGTCTTTCAATTTATCAATCTTTTCTTCAACTGTGTCCAATATTGTGTTAAGTCAACCAAGTGGATTCTTAATTTCAAAAACATTTTCAGTACTAAAATCTCCATTTTTTAAATTTATTTTTTAAGTTTCCAATCCTTATCCTCTTGCATTGCTAGTGGGAATGTAAACTGATACAGCCACTATGGAAGATAGTGTGGAGATACCTTAAAAAGCCATGACTCAACAATCCCACTCTTAGGCATGTACCCTGAAGAAACCAATACTGAAAAAGACATATGTATCCCAATATTCACTGAAGCACTGTTTACAATAGCTAGAACAGGGAAGCAACCTAGAGGTCCACTGACAGATGAATGGATAAAGAAACTGTGGTATATATACAATGGAATACTACTCAGCCATAAAAAGGAACATATTTGAGTCAGTTCTGAAAGTGAAAGTCACTCAGTTGTGCCTGACTCTTTGCAACCCCATGGACTATACAGTCCATGGAATTCTCCAGGCCAGAATACTGGAGTGGGTAGCCTTACTCTTCTCCAGGGGATCTTTCCAACCCAGGGGTAAAACCCAGGTCTCCCACATTGCAGGTAGATTCTTTACCAGCTGAGCTACAAGGGAAGCCCAGTTCTAATGAGGTAGAAAAACATAAAACCTATTATACAGAGTAAAATAAGTCAGAAAGAGAAATATAAATATCATATACTGATGCATATATATGGAATCTAAAAAGATGATACTGATGAATTTATTTTTGGGGCAGCAATGGAGAAACAGATATAGAGACAAACCTGTGGATATGAGGGAGGGAAGGATGGAGGGGGTGAGATGTATGGAGAGAGTAACATGGAAATTTACAATACCATATGTAAAATAGATAGCCAATGGGAATATGCTATATGACTCAGGGAACTCAAACAGGGGCTCCATGACAATCTAGAAGGGTGGGATGGGGAGGGAGATGGGAGGCAGGTTCAGGAGGGAGGGGACATGGGTGTCCCTGTGGCTGATTCTTTATGATGTATGACAGAAAACCACAAAATTCTGTAGAGCAATTTTGCTTCAATTAAACAAATACATTTAAAAAATACAAAAAATGTTTCCACTCCTTTAATTGAACTTTACTTATGTTCACCTATTTTGTTCTCCTTTTCTATAAATTCTTTAAAGTATTTACAACAGTTATTTTGTGTCTTTATCTGTTAATTATAACCTCTGGGTGATCTATGAGCCTATGCCTATTAATATCATTCTCTTATAGGCCATATTTTTCCAATTCTTTGTATTTTTATTATTATTATATGCTGGATATTTTCATTGACAATGTAAAGAGAGTCTATGTTATATCAGCTCTATCTAAATTATGTTATGTTTTGTTCTGTTAGACAATTAAATTCCTGGCAAAGAGGATCTATTTCAGGCTTATTCTTAATCTTGGATTATTGCCATCCATAGACACAGACTCTTCATCTTAAATGTGACCTTTGTAAAGGTTTATATTAAATGTTCAATGTGTTCCACCAGGTCACTCTGCATGGGGCAGAATTTCAGTGTCTCCCAAGCACTCACAGAAAATTGTTCAACTATAATTCCATGTTTGATTACTGTTTCTTATTGAAGAAATTATCCCTCAAATGTAGCAACTTAAAAAAAAAAAAAAAGTATTACACTCTCTGATTCCCTGGGTAGGGGATTCATGCAGAGTTGAGTAAGGTTAACTTACTTCTGTTCTACAATGTCTCCGGCCTCAGCTGGGAAGATTCAAGTGATGAATCTACCTTGAGAACTCAGACTGGAGTCATCTGACCTCTCTGGTGCCTGGCTTCACAGGACTCAAAGTCTAGGACTGCTGACAAGGGTATCTGTCTAGATGTAGCTTCTCCATATGGTTTGGGGTAGCCAGAATGCTTATATAACCACTTAGCACTCAATAATAACAGAATCCTAATAAACAAGGTGGAAACGGAATAGCTTTTGTTATCCAGGTTTATATATCATAGAGCATCATTTCCCTGTGCTTTGTTTGTTGAAGCAATCACAGCTCATCCAAACTCCAGGAGAGAGAAACAGAATCTCTTTATGAGAGTATGCCAGAGTCACATTTTAGAAGAGCATGTGGGGTAGGAGATAATGTGGTGACCATCTTTACAAAATGCAATCTGCCATAGTACCCTAGCAGCTGTTATCAGCTTCTCAGTCTTCCAATAATGTGAGCAAATTGGGACTTGGCCAAGTTCCTAGGGAATTTGTGGGGCTTTTCCTCGATGGTTTGCTCTTCTCTGGTGCCTTACCTCTCAAATTGCAGCCACCTACTAGCCGTAAAGTCCAATCTCTGTTTCCTCTGTTCAAAAAGACTTCCACATTCTACTTGAGTTCTGTTTTCTTATACCACGACTTGAAAATTGCTCCCAGGCTGAAATCCAGGGTAAATGCCAAGCTTATCTTCTGTGCTTATTTCTTGACTCACAGTCTAGTGCTACCCTCTGTTCAAAGTCTGAAAATAGTAGTTTCCAAAGTTTGTTCCATTTTAGAGTTGTTTACTGTGAGATGGTGTGGCAGACAGACTCTAAAATGGCCCCCAGTTATCCCTGCCTCTTGAGGTTCACATCTGTGTCTGGTCCCATTTGCTTAAGCACAGGGAGGATCTTTAACTTGCTTCTAACCATAAAGGATATGTTAAGGTGATGGAACCGATAACATCATGTGTACATGATTACTGTACATGATTGTGTTACAATCATAGGGCTTCTTTCAGTGCAGTTTATCCCTTTCCTTTGCTGCCTTTAAGAAGCAAGCTGACATGTTACAAGCTAGTCACAGAGAGGGCCATGGGCAGGGAACTGGTGTTAGAGTCTGGCCAAGAGCCAGGGCAAAACAGTGGGCCTTGATTCAACAGACTGCAAAGGAACAGATAAGACCCCAGCCATGCCTAATACCTTGATGCAACCTTGCAGCAGTCCCAGCTAAGGGGTGCCCAGAATCCTGACCCACAGAAACTATAAGATGATTATTGTGTGTTGTTTTAAACTTAAAAGATTGTGGTAATATTGTTTTGCAGCAAAATAACTAATTCAATGACTTAAGTCTGATACCACCAATTCCTTGTGGACCAAAACAAGAAGTCATCCTATGCTGTGAATCACAGAGAAGAAGGGCACATGATATAGGGCCTGGGAAAAGGAGGTTGAGATACCTTACATCAATTCTCGGTCAAGTAGAAGAGAACCCCCAGCCTCCAAGTGCACACTGCCTGCTAGTCCACCTTAGAGCTTTATTCTTTGAATGAAACATTTGTCTATTCAACAAAGTTGTATTAAGTCCCCAGAATGACAGTCCCTGTGCTTAACATCCAGGAACCAAAAATGAGTTACATGCTGTCCTTGCCTTCAAGAAAGCAAAATGATATTTATTCACTTTATACAGGTTATCTCATTTAACATTCACAATAAATCATAAGGTGGGTGCCATTATTTTCTGCATTTTACAGATTAGGAATTAACACTCAGAAATGCTGAATCACTCATCGTAAACATATAGCTATCAAGGGGTAGACTCAGAATTTGACTCAGGATTTCTTTTTATTCCAAAGTCTTCCCACTACAGGCTAAATTACTGCCTAGTGTGAGACAGACAAACAAACAAACAAAAAACATATTCGTAAGACTTCCCTGGTGATCCAGTGATTAAAACTCTGCATTTCCAGTGCAAGGGCCTGGGTTAGATCCCTGGTCAGTGAACTAGATCCCATATGCCACATGGTGCAACTAAGGATCCCATGTGCTGCAACTAAGGCCCAGGCAGGCAAATAAATAAAAATATATTAAAAAAAAAAACATTATTGTGACTCAGTGTAATAAATATTCTATTGCAAGGAGCAAGGATTTTCTGGGGAGCACAAAAAAGGAAGTTTTGGGGTCAGAAAAGGTTGTGATGAGGAGAAGACAGCTAAACTGGGTTCTCCTGGCAATGACAGAGAGGAGCAGTACTAGAGAGCTGCATGCCAGAGTCAGACAGGGCAGCAGGATGACAGAGTCTCACAGCATGGCAAGTGTGGAGGGTTAATCTGCTCAGTGATATAAGTGTGGGAAGAGTGGCTGATAGGATCAGATCCCACTGCTAGAACATGTGCTCAGCTGGGACTATGCAGTGAGGCAGGAAGGAAGGAAGGCAGGAAGAAGCATGATAGAATGCTTTGGGCCATTGGAGACTGTGGGACCTCTGGCCACATGTGGATATGGGGAGAAGGGAAAGGGTCCAATGTCCCAATATCACTGTGATATTGGTGTCAGCCACCCAACTCCAGATGTGTCTTGGTTGCCTCCCTATCATACCTGTTGACAGGAATTACTCCACTGACAGTTCCTGCTGATGGGGTGGTCTAAGCAACCATATAACCATTGACCTCATGCCTCTGGCCACAGATGACTGGCCCAGATATGAACGCATGCTTTTGCTCTCCCAAACATATGATTTTGCTCTCCTCCAAGGCCATGTTAGTGCATCACATGATTGGTTGAGGTGTAGTCATGTAGGTCAGGACCACACTGAACACCAGGACTGGCCAAAGCCACAGTTGAGCTTAGATATAGGAGGAGTCTAGCAAGCCACAGAGGAAACTAGTCTACAGAGGGAAACAGAAGACTGGAACAGAGACTCAGAAGGAAGCAGGGTTGAAGCCAAGAGACCCCAGAGGGAGAGAAAAGGAAAGATGGCTAGAGGAGCTGCCTTGTGACCTCCTGATCCTTACAAGATCTACTTGTCTCAATTTATCCCTCTCCTCAATTCTAATATATCCCCAAATCCTTACAACAAACTACCTGCATACTATACATGAGTTAGTTTTACTAGGTCTCTGTTCATTACAATAAGTGATCCCTGTTCTGGTCAGGACTCTTCAAGTGACAAAAACCCTGCATTAACTGACCCCATCATAAGTGAAATGTGCTTGCTCATGTAACTGAGAAGGATCAGTGGAGGAGCGAGGATAGCTGACATCCCACACAACTAAATTCAGGATGCGAGATGTGACTTTGGGGAGCTCTCTAGTCACCTCCTGGCCCTCTATTTGTGAGTTTCCTCTCCTCCTATGAATGGGCTTCCTCCCTGAGGCAAGAAGATGCTCCGGAAGCCCAGACTCACATGCTTCCAGCACTGTGACCCCAATATAAGAGACAGTCTTTCTACCATCAACAGAAGAAAATCCTGGGAAAAAAACTCTAAATGGCCAGGTGGACCACATTAGTATTTCTGAAGAAATCACTAAGGTCAGGGAAATCAGGATGCTCTGATTGGCCAGGTATAGGCTACATACCAGTGCCTATGATCTGCAGGAGACCTGAGGACCACATATTTCAACTGAAGGAAGAGGGAAAGGGAGAAACCTGCTGGGCAGCCGAATACAATAAACTCTACATTCCCAAGTTAAGTTGAATCCAAAGGAACAGGCACATTGTTTACCACAAATCACTCAAGATACATAGAGAATTTTATTGATAGACCTCTTAGTGCATTATGACTGAATTGGGCCAGTCTCATGGTAGCCATAAAAGTCTTTGTACCATCTGTCTTAGTAGTCTGTTATGGTTCAAGACATGATTCACTCTTATTGATTCTTTCCTTATCTAGAGTTTATATTATTATAATCAATCCTAATATTATATGAAATTATATAGCTAGTTAATCATTTCAGGTCACTTTCCCATCATTACTTTGGGTAAAGATACAGTCAATCCTAAAGGAAATCAACCCCAGTATTCACGGGAAAGACTGCTGCTGAAGCTGAAGCTCCAATATTTTGGCCAACTGATGCAAAGAGCCAATTTATTGGAAAAGACACTGATGCAAGGCAAGATTGAAGACAAAAGGAGAAAAGGGCAGAAGAGGATGAGAAGGTTAGACAGCATCACTGATTCAATGGTCATGAAATTGAACAAGATCCAGGAGACAGTAGAGGGCAGAAGAGCCTGGGGTGCTGCAATCCATGGGGTCGCAGAGTTGCATATGAGTTAGCAACTGAACAACAACATTTGCACATTGAGTAAAACAAGAATATAAGCAGGATACAAGTAATATCAGTTCAGTCTCTCAGTCGTGTCCGACTCTTTGTAACCCATGAATCACAGCATGCCAGGCCTCCCTGTCCATCACCAACTCCTGGAGTTTACTAAAACTCATGTCCATCAAGGCGGTGATGCCATCCAGCCATCTCAGCCTTTGTCATCCCCTTCTCCTCCTGTCCTCAATCCCTACCAGCATCAGGGTATTTTCCAATGAGCCAACACTTTGCTTGAGGTGGCCAAAGTATTGGAGTTTCAGCGTCAGCATCAGTCCTTCCAATTAATACCCAGGACTGATCTCCTTTAGCCTGAACTGGTTGGATCTCCTTGCAGTCCAAGGAACTCTCAAGAGCCTTCTCCAACATCACAGTTCAAAAGCATCAATTCTTCAGTGCTCAGCTTTCTTCACAGTCCAACTCTCACATCCATACATGACCACTGGAAAAACCATAGACTTGACAAGATGGACCCTTGTTGGCAAAGTAATGTCTCTGCTTTTTACTATGCTATCTAGGTTGGTCATAATTTCCCTTCCAAGGAGTAAGCGTCTTTTAATTTCATGGCTGCAATCACCATCTGCAGTGATTTTGGAGCCCCCCAAAAAATAAAATCTGACACTGTTTCCACTGTTTCCTCATCTATTTCCCATGAAGTGATGGGACCAGATGAAATGATCTTAGTTTTCTTAATGTTGAGCTTTAAGCCAACTTTTTCACTTTCCTCTTTCACTTTCATCAAGAGGCTTTTTAGTTCCTCTTCACTTTCTGCCATAAGGGTGGTGTCATCTGCATATCTGAGGTTATTGATATTTCTCCCAGCAATCTTGATTCCAGATTGTGCTCCTTCCAGCCCAGCGTTTCTCATGATGTACTCTGCATGTACGTTAGATAAGCAGGGTGACAATATACAGCCTTGATGTACTCCTTTTCCTATTTGGAACCAGTCTGTTGTTCCATATCCAGTTCTAACTGTTGCTTCCTGACCTGCATACAGGTTTCTCAAGAGGCAGGTCAGGTGGTCTGGTATTCCCATCTCTTTCGGGATTTTCCACAGTTTATTGTGATCCACACAGTCAAAGGCTTTGGCATAGTCAATAAAGCAGAAATAGATGTTTTTCTGGAACTCTCTTGCTTTTTCGATGATCCAGTGGATGTTGACAATTTAATCTCTTGTTCTTCTGCCTGTTCTAAAACCAGCTTGAACACCTGGAAGTTCACGGTTCACATATTACTGAAGCCTGGCTTGTAGAATTTTGAGCATTACTTTACTAGCATGTGAGATGAGTGCAATTGTGTGGTAGTTTGAGCATTCTTTAGGATTGACATTCTTAGGGATTGGAATGAAAACTGACTTTTTCCAGTCCTGTGGCCACTGCTGAGTTTTCCAAATTTGCTGGCATATTGAGCGCAGCACCTACACCACATCATCTTTCAAGGTTTGAAATAGCTCAACTGGAATTCCATCACCTTCACTAGCTTTGTTCATAGTGATGCTTTCTAAGGCCCACTTGACTTCACATTCTAGGATGCCTGGCTCTAGGTGAGTGTTCACACCATCATGATTATCTGAGTCGTGAAGATCTTTTTTGTACAGTTCTTTTGTGTATTCTTGCCACCTCTTATTAATATCTTCTGCATCTATTAGGTCCATACTATTTCTGTCCTTTATTGAACCCATCTTTGCATGGAACATTTCCTTGGTATCTCTAATTTTCTTGAAGAGATCTCTAGTCTTTCCCATTCTGTTGTTTTCCTCTATTTCTTTGCACTGGTCACCGAGGAAGGCTTTCTTATCTCTCCTTGCTATTCTTTGGAACTCTGCATTCAAATGGGAATATTTTTCCTTTTCTCCTTTGCTTTTCACTTCTCTTCTTTTCACAGCTATTTGTAAGTCCTCCTCAGACAACCATTTTGCCTTTTTACATTTCTTTCCATGGGGATTGTCTTGATCCCTATCTCCTGTACTATGTCAGGAACCTCCATCCATAGTTCATCAGGTACTCTGTCTATCAGATCTCGCTCCCAAATCTATTTCTCACTTCCACTGTATAGTCATAGGGGATTTGATTTAGGTCATACCTAAATGGTCTAGTGATTTTCCCTATTTTCTTCAGTTTAAGTCTGAATTTGGCAATAAGGAGTTCATGATCTGAACCACAGTCAGCTCCTGGTCTTGTTTTTGCTGACTGTATAGAGATTCTCCATCTTTGTCTGCAAAGAATATTATCAATCTGATTTCAGTGTTGACCATCTGGTGATGTCCATGTGTAGAGTCTTCTCTTGTGCTGTTGGAAAACAGTGTTTGCTATGACCAGTGTGTTCTCTTGGCAAAACTCTATTAGCCTTTGGCCTGCTTCATTCCGTACTCCAAGGCCAAATTTGTCTGTTACTCCAGGTGTTTCTTGTCCTACTTTTGCATTCCAGTCCCCTACAGTGAAAAGGACACCTTTATTGGGTGTTAGTTTTAAAAGGTCTTGTAGGTCTTCATAGAACCGTTCAACTTCAGCTTCTTCAGCGTTACTGGTTGGGGCATAGGCTTGGATTGCTGTGATAGTGAATGGTTTGCCTTGGAAATAAACAGAGATCATTCTGTCATTTTTGAGATTGCAGCCAAGTAATGCATCTCAGACTCTCTTATTGCCTATGATGGCTAGTCCATCTCTTCTAAGGGATTCTTGCTCACAGTAGTGGATATAATGGTCATCTGAGCTAAATTCACCCATTCCAGTCCATTTTAGTTCGCTGATTCCTAGAATGTTGACATTCACTCTTGCCATCTCCTGTTTGACCACTTCTGATTTGCCTTGATTCATGAACCTAACATTGCAGGTTCCTATGCAATATTGCTTTTTACAGCATTGGACCTTGTTACTATCACCAGTCACATACACAACTGGGTATTGTTTTTGCTTTGACTCCATCCCTTCATTCTTTCTGGAGTTATTTCTCCACTGATCTCCAGTAGTATATTGGGCACCTACTGACCTGGGGAGTTCCTCTTTCAGTATCTTATCATTTTGCCTTTTCATACTGTTCATGGGGTTCTCAAGGCAAGGATACTGAAGTGGTTTGCCATTCCCTTCTCCAGGGGACCACATTCTGTCAGACCTCTCCACCATGACCCGGCGCTCTTGGGTGGCCTCACACAGCATGGGTTTGTTTCACTGAGTTAGACAAGACTGTGGTCCTGTGATCAGATTGGCTAGTTTTCTGTGATTATGGTTTCAGTGTGTCTGCCATTTGATGCTCTCCCACAACACCTACTGTGTTACTTGGGTTTCTCTTACCTTGGACATGGGGTATCTCTTCACAAGTGCTCCAGCAAAGTGCAGCCACTGCTCCTTACCTTGGATGAGGAGTATCTCCTCACAGCCGCCCCTCCTGACCTTGAATGTGGAGTAGCTCCTCTTGGCCCTCCTGCGCCCATGCAGCCACTGCTCCTTGGATGTGGGGTTGCTCCTCTCTGCCACAGCTCCTGATCTTCATGTAGGTGAGATATCCTTGTCAATAAGGTGGCAGACTTTTTTTTCCACTGGGTCCTTCTGGGTCCTTATGACTTTATGCATCAGGGTTTCTCAGTCTGAACTTGACAAGAAATATAGCTAATACAAAAAAAAAAAAAAAATACAAGGCGAACCAATCAGTACATGGTCTATGTAACTCTAGCAGATGATTATGAAGGGACACCCTGCCTTGTATCTATCTGCCTTCAAACACCAAACCAATAGAGGGACTTCAGTTCTCACACAAAGCTACTCAGCAGAACAGAAGGAGTTCAGGCCTGGCACCAGAGACCTGGATTTGAGTCTCAGTTCTCCTGTTCACTGGCTGTGGGATCTTGGGTGGGGGTGTGTCTATATAACTTCCTTGAGACTCAATTTTTCATCAGTAGAATGAAAAAACTATTATCTACACTACAAAATAAGTTTGAGGATTACATGATGAGCAAAAAAAGCCCCCCAAAAGCAAAAGAAATGAAAAAGACAGAAGAGCAAGAGGCAATGTTGTACATTTAAGTAGGCTGCATGAAGTCCCATGAAAAATACCTGCACATGGAAAAGTCAGGAACCCAAAATGTTTCTGATCACATTTCTTCCTATTTGTCCTCTCAGATATAAGAATCTGAATTCTGGGTTCTCTAAATCTGTTATAGCAAAACCCTGCCCCCCTTGCTGCAGGCAGGCAGTGGTCCAAACAGAGAACAATTTTAGTGTAAATGACATTATTAAGGATATACAAGTTTTATTATAATATCAAACAAGTCTGTGTTACATTTGCTCCAATATAATAAAAGTGTCCCTTTTTTTTTACACCAAGATAAGAAAAAAAGCTTTTCTTCAACTTCTGTCTTAGGATGACTCTAAATCCCTCATGCTGTATACTCAGGCCTCTCTTCATTTCTGGTCTTTCCTGGGGGCAGGACAGTCAGATACTTTCTCTGAGATGTCACAGGCATGGCCTCAGCCAGTTACCCAAGTGCAGATTCTCAGAAGTTGGAACTGTCAGACCACTCCCACCTTCAAGAAAGGGCTGGAGGCCCCAGACCTTACCTTGAAGTCTTGTCATTGTGAGGGAACATGCATCTACTTCAGACATGTCTGCTCTTCTCAGACTTAGAAGCTAAGCCCCTGGGCTTGGGGCCCACCCTTTCCAGAATCAGGCCCAGCTACACCCTGATTCCTCTGTCTTCCACACTGGGTCTCTGGTTTTCAGAGTCTTCTGTCCTTCCTTTGGCTCCCATAGCTGTTCCTTCTGTGCACCCCATCTCAATATCAACACAATAATGCCATATCTGGTTACAGGTCTGCCTGCCCTAGGGTAAGCTGAATTCCCCAAAGGCTGGGACTGCTTCTTAATTATATATTCAAAACAGAGCCAGACACATTATAGAACTCATTTGAAAGCACTAATGAATTCATAAGTGGATAGATGGATGAATTCATGGAAGGATGAACAGGTAGATGATAGGATGGATAGTCTTTTTCTTCTGTTCCCAGGTTCAATCCCTACCACCCAGAATTTCCCTCCATTTGTTCCTATTACCCTTTCTCTACCTCTTGGCTCCTGGTAAGATATCCTTCTTTCTTCATTGTCCGGTAGGACCCAGAGTTACTCATGGTTTCAGGTTGTCTCTCTGACTCCCTTCTTTCCTGCTGGGACTACCCCAGCTAAGACACACTGTCAGCTTTATTCTTCCTTCCTGTAATTTGTCAGGCAGCCAGCTCCCTGCTCCCTCCTATTCCCTACCATAAATAGCTCCGAAAGGCCCTTTGGATATCAGAGTCATCCTTGTTCTTCTGCTCTGAAGATTTCTGAACTGTAAACAAAGTATAATCTTGCTTCTTTAGGACCATAGAGCAGAGGAAGAGGCACAAACTTTGCAGAGAGAGACATCCTTGGGTTCGGAGTCTACATTCCTGCCTCTCTAGCTTTGGTAAATCATTAACAAGATTTCACTTTCCTCATCTATAAAAGGTGGGGGATTTTACCCATTTCACAGGATTACTTGGAGAGTTAGAGTAAATTAGAGTTCATGACGTGGTATACAGTGAGTTTCAATTTGTGGTTTTCCTTCCCTGGCAGAAATAACTCCTTTCTAGACAATCACTAGCTCACTGAGCAAGAGTTTCCAGCTTGCTCTGTCCTCCTGGCCTCAGCCACACCATCAGCCTGCTCTCTACTCCCAAGACTCTTGTGGCATTTTGAAGGTTTGTTAAAGTCTTACGAAACAGAACATGACTCCATTTGACTGGGGGAAGCTGAGGCCATCGAGGACTAGAGTGGATTAAAGTTGGCTGTGAATTCTTTGAAACCAATTTTTGGTTACCTCTCTCCTTGAATCCCAAATGGCAACCCACTTCAGTATTCTTGCCTGGAGAATCCTGTGGATGGAGGAGCCTGGTAGGCTGCCATCTATGGGGTCGCACAGAATCGGACATGACTGAAGCGACTTAGCAGCAGCAGCAGCAGCTCCTTGAATCCAGGCTGGTTCTGTGTTGCTTAATCAGAAATCCTCAGCATTAGTGCAGCATCTGCCATGGAAGTGGATGGGAAGTGGAAACTTCTGCTTTGTCCCCCTTGGAACACTTCCTCTTGGGATGCTTCCCCCAGAAATGCAGCCACCTGGAGCAGCCACGTCAGGCCATTGACTAGAGCTGCCCTCCCATTTGGCAGCCACCTAGAGGCACCATCTCGGTCCCTGCCAGCCAAGGCCTTAGAGGACACCGGCTCCAGCCAAGGCTGTGTAGGTCAGAACTCACAGAATTGTTGTGTAATAAAATGACTATTCAAAGCCACTGAGTGTCGGGGTGGTTTGTTACGTGGCAAATAGGTACCCAGAACAAGAGCCTCGACGACGGAGGTGGCACGCAGTTCCTGTCTGGACGCCAGCCCCAACCCCCGCGCTGTGGGAGGAGTCCTGGGCCTTTATGGGGCTGCATGCCCCTCCCCCACACCACACCGGAAGCACTTTGATGCACAGTGCTCGGAGACCGCAGAGCCCAATGTGGGGCCCTATCTCCCTCTTGCTGAGCAGAGCAGGCACTGCAGAGAGCTCCCCACCAGGTCTGCATCCCTACCATCTGCCTCCCTAGTGCCAGGTGGGCAGCCAGCCCCAGAGACCCTGGCTGCCAGGAAAGCTTGGCTGTGAGGCTGTGGCCTCTGGCTGTACCAGCCCCAGCTACCAGGGCCAGTATCAGAGCAGCCAGCCCCTGGTGCTCAGCAGACCTGCCAATGGGATTTCAGAGAACAGCGGGAGACATAGTCTTAATGAATAGAGGCTTCTAGAGGGGAAAGGGGACGCAGGGCTGGCAGTAGAGGGGCAGTCCTTGATCTCCAGACTGCCGACAAACGGGGCTGTGAACAGAAGGTGGCCTGTCCCCCATCAGGAGGATGGGACATCCGGGGAACAGGAGTGGAGCTCAGGAGGCGGAGGGGATTGGCTAGACCTTTCCCCTCCACTCACAGTGAATGTCACCCCAAGCACAGATTCTGGATTTTTTTTTTTTTAAATTGTGGTAAAATATATAACTTAAAATTTACTATTTTAACCATTAAAAAATTATTTATTTTTCATTGAAGGACAATTGCTTTACAAAATTGTGTTGGTTTCTGCCAACATCAACATGAATCAGCCATGGTTATACATGTGTCCCCTCCCTCTAGAAACTCCCTCCCACCTCCCTTCCCATCTCACCCCTCTTGGTTGTTACAGAGCCCTGGTTTGATTCCTGCATTGGTATGCAGACTTTTTACCACTGAGCCACCTAGGAAGCCCACTTATTACCATGGATATGCACTATTTAAATTAACGTGAATGAATTTGATTCATCTAGGGACCTCATATAAGGAGAATTGCACAGTGTTTGTCTTTGGGGGACTGATTTGTTTCACTTAGAGTAATATCTCCAAAGTTCATCCATGTTGTACATATGTCCAAGTTTCACTCCATTTTAAGGCTGAAGGTGTACACTACGCTTTGCTTTTGCATTTATCCATGAGTGGATAATTCTATTGCTTCCAGCTTTTGGTTATCACGAATAATGCGTGCACATTTATCTGAGTCCCTGCCTTTACTTCTTTCTGAATGCTTTTAAAAGTACTCTTCTTCCCTCTGTTGACTATAAAATTTATAGATGTATATTATTCCCACTTGTCTCCTCAGCTGACTTGAGATTAAGAGGCCTAGTGCCTAGGCCTTTTCACGTGGCCCATCTGGTTAATAATAGGAAATGTTATAAAGCAGGTAATGTGTGTCACTGCTTCACAAATTCCATGACAACCTGTCAAGTGCATGTTATCTTCTTACTTTAAATAAACTAAGGCTCAGAGACAGCATGTCTCTTGCTAAGGTCATCAGCTGGGAAGTAGCAGAGTCAGGACTTGGAAGTCAGGGCCATGTGAATCCCAAGTTCTCACCCTGATGAGTGCTCATCCCAGCCCCTCACCTGAAGAAGCCCTTCTCTGGGGCTCAATTTTGTCTCTCAAGCTCGAATCTTTTCTTAATTTATTTTATTAAATTATAGTTGATTCATGAGTATATACACATATGTATATATATGCATTCTTTTTCATATTCTTTCCCATTTTGGTTTATCACAGAATACTGAATATGTTTCCCTGTGCTATACAATAGGACCTTGCTGTTTACCCATTCTATATATATTAGTTTGCATCTGCTAATCTAAAACTCTCAAGCCATCTCTCCCCAACCCCACTTGGCAACCACAAGTCTGTTCTCTACGTCTGTGAGTCTGTTCCTTTTCAATAGATAAGTTCATTTGCACGTGATATCATATGATATTTGTATGTCCTGTCTGACTTACTTAGTATGATACTCTCTAGGTCCATCTGTGTTGCTGTAAATGGCATTATTTCATTCTCTTTAAGGCTGAGTAATATTCCATTGTATATATACCCATATGTATATATGGGTGCATATATGTATATATCTGGCATACATCTGTATATATGGGTGTATATATGCATATATGTGGTGTATATATGTATATCTGTGGCATATATGTGTATATATGTGGTGTATATTTGTATATATGTGGTGTATATATGTATATATGTGTATATATATGCCCATATGCATATGTATTGTATGTATGTATATATGGGTGTATATTATATATATGTGTATATATATGGTGTATATGTGTATATATGTGGTGTATGTATGTATATATGTGAATATATATGTCCATATGTATATATGTATATATGGGTGTATATATGTATATACGTGTATACACACATGTATATATACATGTATATATGTATATACTTGTTGTATATGTGTATATATGTGGTGTATATATGTATATATGGGTGGATATATGTACATATGTGGTGTACATGTGTATATGTGTGGTGTATATATGTATATATGGGTGTATATATATGTATATATGTGGTGTACATATGTATATATCATTGAATATATGTATATATGTATATATCAGCGTATATATGTATATATGGGTGTATATGTGTATATATGTATATATGGGTATATATTTGTAAATATATGTATATATGTATATATCAGTGTATATATGTATATATGGTGTATATTTGTATACATGGGTGTATATATGTATATATGTGGTATAAATATTTATTTATGGGTGTATATAGGTATTTATGGGTGTATATATGTATATATGTGGTGTGTATAGGTATATATGTGGTGTGTATAGGTATATATGTGGTGTGTATATGTATATATGGGTGTATATATGTATATATGTGGTGTATATATGTATATATGGGTGTATATATGTATATATGGGTGTATATGTGTATATATGTGGTATATATATGTATTTATGCGTGTATATACATATATATGTGGTGTATATATGTATATATGTGGTATAAATATGTATTTATTGGTGTACATATGTATTTATGGGTGTATATAGATATATATGTGGTGTATATATGTATATATGTGGTGTGTATATGTATATGTGTGGTGTGCATATGTATATATGGGTGTATATATGTACATATGTGGTTTATATATGTATATATGTGGTGTATATATATGTATATATGGGTGTATGCATGTATATATGTGGTGTGTATATGCATATAAGGGTGTATATATATATATGTGGTGTATACATGTATATATGGGTGTATATATGTATATATGGGTGTATATGTGTATATATGTATATATGGGTGTATATGTGTATATATGTGGTATATATATGTATTTATGCGTGTATATACATATATATGTGGTGTATATATGTATATATGTGGTATAAATATGTATTTATTGGTGTATATATGTATTTATGGGTGTATATAGATATATATGTGGTGTATATATGTATATATGTGGTGTGTATATGTATATGTGTGGTGTGTATATGTATATATGGATGTATATATGTACATATGTGGTGTATATATGTATATATGTGGTGTGTATATGTATATATGTAGTATATATGTATTTATGGGTGTACATATGTATTTATGGGTGTATATACATATACATGTGGTGTATATATGTATATATGTGGTGTGTATATGTATATATGTGTGTATATATGTATATATGTGGTGTATATATGTATATATGTGGTATCTATATGTATATATGTGGTGTGTATATGTATATATGGATGTGTATATATATATTTATGGGTGTACATATGTATTTATGGGTGTATATACATATATATTTGGTGTATATATGTGGTGTATATGTATATATGGGTGTATATATGTATATATGTACATATGGGTATATATTTGTATATATGGATGTATATATGTATTTACGTGGTGCATATATGTATATATCAGTGTATATATGTATACACAGGTGTATGTGTGTATATATGTATATATGGGTATATATTTGTATATATGGATGTATATATGTATATATGTGGTGTATATATGTATTTATAGTGTATATATGTATATATGCATATATATGTATATATGTGGTGTATATATGTATTTATGGGTGTATATATGTATTTATGGGTGTATATACATATATATGTGGTGTATATATGTATATATGTGGTGTGTAAATGTATATATGGGTGTATATACATATATATGTGGTGTATATATGTATATGTGGGTATATATATGTATATATGCATATATATATGTGGTGTATATATGTATTTATGGGTGTATATATGTATTTATGAGTGTATATACATATATATGTGGTGTATATATGTATATATATGGTGTGTACATGTATATATGGGTGTATATGTACCACATCTTTTTTTTCATTCATCTATCAGTGGACATTTAGGTTGTTTCCATGTCTTAGTGATAGTAAATAGTGTTGCTGTGAGCATTGAGGTGTTTGTATCTTTTTGAATTATAGTTTTCTCCAGATACATGCTGAGGAATGATATTGTTGGATCATACAACAACTTATTTTTAGTTTTTTAAGGAACATTTATACTGTTTTCTATAGTGGTTGCACCAATTTACATTCCCACCAACAGTGCAGGAGGGTTCTCTTTTCTCTATACCCTCTGCAGCATTTGTTATTTGTAGACATTTTAATGATGGTCATTCTGACTGATGTGAGGTAGTACCCTATTATAGTCAATCTTGAATGTTAATACTGTTTCTCCACCATCTCTGACCTTTATCCTTCCTTCTGGACCAAAACCCAATCAATTCTTTCCCCTGCAATGGCCTGTGTGGTACATGCCATCCCCCCAGCCCAGGTAAGCACCATCCCTCAGCCAGCCCCTCTTATCCTCTAGCCACTGCCATGCCCCACACTGCTCTCCCTGGCCCAAGCTCATGGTCACACTGGAGATATTGGCCCTGTTGCTTCCAGGAGAAAAGGGAACAGCTCTTGTTTATTCTCACATCTCTAACAGAACAGCCTATCCTGATGGGTCCCCTTGGCCAAGAAGCAGAGCCCCTGCAATGATCTGCAGACATGTCAAGCCCCAGCCCCTGCCTGTGCTCCTGAGGTGAACAGGACATGATCAGGTGGGTCTCAAGGTACAGCTTTAGGGAGTCATGGAGAAAAGTTATTTTCAGACCAGCTCTTAGCTGTCTGAAGAGTCCCTGGTGACACAAGCACGTTGCTCTCGGCTTGGCTCTTTCTATTCAGTTCGTCTTGATTGTAACCCTAAAGGGAAGAGGGTGAGAGATGGAGTGGGTGATGCTGGGATCCAACCCACTTTGGACCCCACCAGGCAGGAGAAAATTCACTTAGACGAATGGCAGCACTTCGTACTGCAGGGGAAGACTCCTTGGCCACTTGAGATTGACCCCCACCCAACTAGACCCCCACAGGATAGCCAGAATTTCCACTCCAAGGGACCTATTTATTGCCTGATGCTGAAAGAAGAGGATGATTGGCCGGAAGGGAATTTCTATACTAGGGCTGTGAGCTTGTATATGTTCTCTTCTCTGCCCTAAGCATCTGTCTCCAGTCTTGGCCTCAGAAGAACCACAGAACCTCAGAGCCATGAAGACCATCTGGTCACATGTCTTTTAACAGTGATTTCAGGGACTTTGTGAGGTACTGTGGGGATTTTTTTTTGGGCAGAGTCTGTAGCTCTCCTCCTGAACCACCAAAGTGAGTGACAATGCAGAAAATATCCAACACCTCCCCCAACTCCTACTGATTTAAAAGCTGAGCATTAGGGAGGGAAAAGACTCATCTATCCACAGCAGAGGCAGGCCTGGCCCTGCAATGTGGCCTGTCTTCAGGATGAGTTCCAGGGCCTCTTCACGGCCTGAGGGAAAGGGAGAAGAAGCTGAGGAGGGGAGCTGAGGGACTGGGGAAAGGGAGACCTCATATTTTCCATCTACAACAGGGACATGGCAAAAGGGAAAGAAGTCATGTTCCCCACTGGAAAGATCACCATTAAAAGTAAGAGAGAAAACTGAAAAAATGGGGACAGTCACCCAGTCATGAAAAGAATGGTATGAAGACCACTGTTCTCAAATGGGAGGGCACTGATCTGGCTCTGATGAGTGCAGAGGAAGACACAATTTCAGGCCAAGGAGAGCAGAAGAAGGGCAAGTTGGCATGGGGTGGGAGTGCTGGCCTACCCTTGACTTGACAGATTGGCAACAGGTCCGCCCTGCTCCACCTGCACTCAGAGGAGGTCCCAGTTCAGTAACTTCTGCTCCTAATACCCTGTGGCACCTGGTGAGCCTGTGAAACCCCTCTTTCTGCTGGGAACAGGAGACCTAGCCTTGGGTGACCATCAACATGTTTTTGCAGAGAAAACAATGTAAGGTGTGATTTTGAAAGACTGCCAATTTGAGAGCCCCATCCCCCAGCCTCTCCAGCCATAGTGACAAACTCCTCCCAGCCCAATGGCTAGGTTAATGGTTCATCCTGGGGGCACTTCTCCCCCTCACTCCCTCCCTTCTGCCTCCGTTACACTCACAGCATTGTTTGCTTTAAAGGAGCCTTGGGGGTGACTTGCTTGGGGTCCCTACCTTGCTAGCTAAAAGCTGGGGAGAACAGGGAGAGGGCAGCCCAGGATGATGCAGACCAGACCAGCATGAGCCCCAGCAAGCCCAGCTGATCAGAAACCAGTCAGCTCCCCACTCCTGTACCTCTACCAATTTCCTCCACTCCTCTCTAGGCCAGAGACCATCCCCTGTTAGTTTAGGATTCCAACAGCAGTAACCACTTTAATTCTACAGAGAGCCCCCTGTGAGCCAGGGTCCCCATGTTTGCAGACCCCTCCCAGGACCTTTGGCAGCCTGCTGGGCCCACTGAGCAGGGACGTTGGCTCCAGAAAGTCTCCAAGGAGGCCAAGGGGTGGGGGACCAGGACTGCTCCAGGGGGAAGCAAGGGAAGGTCTCTCATCTAGAGGAAGGGGAACCCCTCCCACCCTCCCCCTGGCAGCACAGTGCCACGTTTGACTGAAATTTAATTATAGTGTAGTGTGAGCAAGAACAAGCAAGGACTCCTAATTGAAAATTGCATCCCCAGCTCCATCACGGCTCACAGCCCTGATGCTGTCAGAGTGTCTATAAGCACAGCCAGCCTCTGCAGGGCCAGCTCCTCTGCGCCCACCCTGTGCTGCAGGATCAGTCAGAAAGGCCCGAAGGGGACATTACTTTCTAGGGAAAACCTTGAGGGCAACTCTCCTAGCCTCCTCTGACCCTCCAAGGTCACACCCCCTCCTCATCACAGCAGGCAAATTGGATCCCAGCAGAGGGGGAAAGATACACACTGGGAGCCCTCCTTATGGATTCTCTAAATGGATCCTCTCAAGTGGCTTCTGTTGTTTAATATTAATTTTACAGGTGAGAAAAGTGAGGCTCAGAAGCTAGACAACTCATCTGCCTGGTCACCCAGCTAGTCAGTAGAAGCACTGGGATTGGACCCAAGAATACTACTTTTGACATAGCTGTGCTCTTCACTCCCAAACACCACCCACACTGTCTTACACAGGACACACTCCTTGGGGCAGGGTGAGCTGAAGGCACTGCTTCCAATAATGCAGCCCTCCAGCCATAGCAGACCAGTCCTGCAGACATCTGCCCAAACTCCCTGAAATATGAATGTTGAAAGGCCAAATGCAGAGGCTGGGATCATTGCTAGAGGTGCCCTGAGTTCCACCACCCACAGCTGCCAAAACAGGGTTTGGCCATTCAGTTCCCCTTTTGCTTCTAGAGACTACTCTTCTATACTTGCAATATACTTGGGATATGGGAGGGTTTTGTTTGCTGGCTTGCTTCATTGAGATAGAATAGTTCTGTGACTTGCAACCAAAGAATTTTAACATATATCTAAAGAGGCCTTTGGAAATCTAGCTCCATCCAATCACTCAAATCTTATTCCTCAATTCCCAATAGTCATCAGTTCTAGTCAGGTCAGTCCCTTCTCTGTTCATGCTGAACCCATTCAGGCCAGTGCCCAGGATATTCTGCATAAAGCATCCTCACAAGTTCCAATTCCCTTTTTCCTCCAGCCTAAGAGATTCTACCCATTCTCCAAGATTCAACTGCCTCAGCACAACCTGAACAATCATAGTACTAGAGAACAAAAGTAATAATAAAACCCAATATACTTTCCCTGTGTATTGTTATCTATATTGGTTCATGAGGTCTTTGATCATAGAAACTTCATATTGTTCTGGTCTTGCATAGCAGAAAGAGTCCAGCCCATTCTGGGAACAGAACAGATACACTGAATTATTTATGAGGATGGCCTGGCAGACAATGCTCCCACTTGATCAAAAACTGTTTTATTTTTTGCTACACTGCACATCCCAGATCCTGTACATTAGATACAGTCATGTGACTGTGTTTTAGCCAATGGAAAGTGAGCAGAAACATGAGCAACTTTTGCCCAAGTGTGCCCATCCACACCCTCCATCCCCTCCTCTGGCTACATGAAGACAATCACAAGGCCCTAAGTTCTAAACCATTGTGTGGGAAGCCTCCTGTCAATCAAGAACACCTGCTACAGACAATTATATAAATGAGAATGAAACATCTATTGTATTGGAGCCATCATACACTTAGTGGCAGTCTGTCAGAGCAGCTAGTCTTATCCACCTACTGTGGATGGGGCAGTGATGCTGGGGCAGGTCATGGTGTTTTGGTAGTGGTAATGCTTGTTACCACTCATTCAGCAGGACAGCACTCATAGTGTTGTTGTAATAGTGGGGGTGGCAAGGATGCTGACAGTAACAATCTTCATGATGATAACAATGTGTTTGGTATTGCTCATGACTGTGATACTAGTGACATATAATGGGCTGCCAATAAAGACTTCACCTGTCACTACAGAGTTGGCATCTGGGACCCAAAGCTGAAGAAAAAGGGTCCCTTAGTTCTCCCTGTTCAAACGTGGCCACCTGTATGTAGGCAGCAGGCACTTCCTCAGAGATCAGTAAGAGTGGGCACCCACATCTCCATCCCCAAAGTCTGTGTAAGCAAAGGACTGGGGATAAGAACAAGGAGAATCATGTTGTTGAGGATATGCTGTTTTTTGGAGACAAGTTACTGCCTCCCTAACCTTTCTACCACAAAGCCAAGATGGGGTACGGGTAGGGGATCACTGCATTAAGAAAGGGCCTGCAGCCCCTTTTCCCACTGAACATCAGCCTGCCAACCTGGCCCGAGTGTAACATAGGTCGCTGGTTTCCACCTGGGTTAGGTGAACTGAGTTGATCCTGCACAAGTATGCTCTACACAGAGGCAGACACTACCAGAGGCAGGAGGACATCCCACTGTTGATGACAGTGGGGGCCGGGCGGGGGAGCACAAGAGTCAACCCTCACCCAGAACTGTCCTACTTGGACCCTGAGAAGTAAGAGTCCCCACAGGGCCCTCCAGGAGCTCATGCTGAGGACATGGGAGAAGCAAGATCTTGAAGAGGAGAGGGGAGGGGTCTCCTGATCAGATTTCACCTTCCCCTCCACTTTAAGAAGCCAGGGTACCTGCCCAATATTGTTCTGGGGAGACAAGATGAAATGACATTTCATTGGTGAGAGAGTGGGAGTTTCAACTGAATGGTTTGCACCAGTAGAAAGGAGAAAATCTCAGGGTAATGGAAATTGCTGAAGATCTTCTTCAGGGATGGCAAGGGGATAGTCCACAGAATGTAGTTAAAGCACTTATTGGAGGGAAATATAATCTTTTCAGGTTGTTACCCCACCAGTTAGTCTTCCAATAGACTGGTTCCATCAGGAATGGGAACAGAGGTGATTCATTAATTCTTTCATAAAATGTTTAACAAGTGGCTACTGGATCTCAGGACACATACTGATGGGAATAATACTGACAGGAACAGCAGTGTGAAAACACTAGCTCCCGAGGGTCTCCCTTAGATGCCCGGGGGAGTCTGAACTCCCTGGGCCCCTGCTGTACTCTGGACCATCTCCCACTATAATCAAGTATATCTGATAGCATACTGGTGCACCCATACTAATAGAGACCCAATTTAATCAAGATTAAACAAGATAGATGCTTATTGTGCACCATGGAAACAGCCAGGTAAATGACCTGGGGCTGGCTGGCAGGGCAGCCTCATCTCATCAGTCTCTGCTTCCTTTATCACATGGCCCTCTGTCTCAAGGTATTTCTTTCAAGGGTCTTATCACCATCTGTGACATCTTGCTTTTTTATTTATTTTTGTATTTATTGCACTTTTCCCCACTGCAATGTTAGCTCCCTGCAAGCAGTAACCATGTCTGGTATATTCACTGTAGAATTCCCTGCACCTAGCATGTGTAGATGGAGAAGGAATGGCAACCCACTCCAGTATTCTTGCCTGGAGAATCCCAGGGACAGAGGAGTCTGGTGGGCTGCTGTCTATGGGGCCACACAGAGTTGGACATGACTAAAGTGACTTAGCAGCAGCAGCATGTATAGAGACTGTAAATATTTGTACATAACACTTAGATCCTAGTACCTCCTCTTTCCAAGAGTAACTCTGTCAATCTATATTCCCCATCATGCTTGAAAATTGTTAAGTAAGTAATTTGGCCCCAAGAACAGCCTTGAATCCAACTACCCAGTCAGTCACTTGGTAGAGAATGCTTACTTCTTCCTCTTAGCCTGTGAAGAAACAACACAGAACAAAGGAGAGAAAAATTGCACATGGTTCTTGATATTAATGCTTGGAAATTACATCACTAGTAAACCATGGCTCAGTGAATTATCAGAATCTTCCTCTGGGTAAGAATATAAGGGAACAAAGAGAGAAGAGAAGTAGGAGTATTACTCTCTAAGGTTAGTTGTTTGGGTAGGTTAGTGAACATAAAAGGCCTAAATTGAAGTAAAGGAGACAGGCTGCAGCTGCAGAAAGCAATCAGCAGGGGTTGCCAGAAGATTGAGCTCCTGGTCCTAACCTCACCTTCACTCACTTCATGAACAGAATAAATTGTGCCACCTCTCTGGGCAGTAGTCTCTCTGCCTGTTTAATAAGAGGTTTGGATCAAGTCATGTCCACAGTCTCTTACAGATCTGATGGTCTGTAAGGAGGTAGGGCTTTCTTCATTAGTCTTAAAGCCCAGCAACTTAGGGCACTGAATGTGTTTCCCTCCAAACATGTCCTTTCTCCATAACTACGTAGCTCCTTTTCAAATCAGATTCTTGTTTGGCACATCTCAATGTCATTAGATATTGGCAAAGGAGGCTGAAGAGGTCTAGCAAGTCAGCATCTATGAAACAGCCAAGAGTGGCTTCTTGTCTTCTTTGGATATTTTTCCATAGGAAAACAAGCACACTGATGCTCTGCTCCTTGAGCCACATGCCAGTAAGGGAAAGAGGAATTGCTTGCTCAATAGCCAAGAAATTCCTAACATGTTTGGATACTTTTTATATTAAAATCCCTTATGAATACCGAGTTAATATGCATAGCATGCTTTCTGACTCATCATCAACTCAATGGACATGAGTTTGAGCAAATTCCAGGAGATAGTGAAGGACAGGGAAGCCTGGTGTGCTGCAGTCCATGGGGTTGCAAAGAGTCAGACACAAATGAGCAACTGAAAAACAGCAACAAATCCTTTCTGAATCAAGGGAAAGCAAAACTCCAAACTATTTACAGATCTTCTCTATAAAGGTCTACTAACAGAACAAAGAGAGATTCCAGCAAGAGTTGAAGAAAAAAAGGACAACAGGAAGAACAATAACCAAATATTGAGTATCTATCTTAAATCTCCCCCTAGACTAGATGCTATGAGTGATGATGCCCAGGATACAATGACAGCTTTAATGTAATATCCTTACAATTCCTAGCGTTTATGAAATAGTAAGATGATGGGGGCAGGGGGAGGAGTCCTGAGTGCATGACATGGAAGTAAGTTTATTTTAGAGATGAGTAATAAAAAATCATTTTTTTATAATAATACAAAAGGCACAAGAAGAAGTAGAAAATCTGAATTCTATAATAAAGAAACTAAAACTGTAAATTAAACAAAAATATATCCTCAAACAAAACTCAAGACCAAGGCAGGAACCCAGGAAAACTGTAACTAACACTTCAAGAAATAAAAACTTTATTGCATACATCCTTCCATAGACATAAGAAGCAGCATTGCTGTAGTCATTTAATAAACCAGCATGACCATAGTTCTAATATCTGACAAGGAGAGTGATAAAAAGAAAAATACAACAAACCCACTCATAAGTACAGTGCAGAAACCCTTTTAAAATGAGCAAAATAAATCCAGTAATATGTAAAAAGGATGATATATCATGAAATACAAGACTGGCTTAACATTAAAAAATCAATTTATGTAAATTACCACATTAACAGAATAAAGAAGAAAAAACATTTCAAGATATACCCAAAACAATACATATGATAAATTTCAACACCTGTTTAGTATCACAGAACTCTCAGCAAGCTAAAATGAACATCTTAAATCTGAAAGAGAGTGCAACTAACATTACACCCAATGGTGACAGAATGAATGTTTCTCATGCTCAGTGTCAGGAACACAAGGATGGCCATTCTCACCCCTCTTATCCAACGTTATGTTGGTGGCCCCAGTCAGGGAAATAAAAAGTAAAAGTCATAAAGGTGGGAAAGCAAAAAACATGCTTTCTTTGTTCACAAATGGCATAAATATATGTGCTGACTATACAAAAAAAAATAATAATAATTTAATTTTGCAGCAGAGTAGAACGTGTTGTTGTTGTTCAGTCACTAAGTCACGTCTGATGCTATGTGACTCCATGGCACACCAGGCTTCCCTGTCCTTCACTATCTCCTGCAGTTTGCCCAAACTCATGTCCATTGAGTCAGTGATGTCATTCAACCATCTCATCCTCTGTTGCCCCCTTCTCTTGCCCTCAGTCTTTCCCAGCATTAGCCAACTCTTTTCCAATGAGTTGGCTCTTTGCATCTGATGGCCAAAGTATTGCAGTTTCAGCTTCACCACCAGTCCTTCCAATGAACATTTGGGTTTATTTCCTTTAGGATTGACTGGTTTGATCTCCTTGCAGTCCAAGCGATTCTCAAGAGTCTTCTGTAGCACCACAGGATGTGAGGTCAATATTTAAAAAAAAAAAAATGATTGTATTGCTTGGAGAAGGCAATGGCAACCCACTCCAGTACTCTTGCCTGGAATATCCCATGGGCAGAGGAGCCTGGTAGGCTGCAGTCCATGGGGTTGCGAAGAGTCAGACATGACTGAGCGACTTCACTTTCACTTTTCACTTTCATGCACTGGAGAAGGAAATGGCAACCCATTCCAGTGTTCTTGCCTGGGGAATTCCAGGGACAGCGGAGCCTGGTGGGCTGCCATCTATGGGGTCGCACAGAGTCAGACACGACTGAAGTGACTTAGCAGCAGCAGCAGCAATGGATACTCAGAAATGAAATTTAAGGGATAACACCACTGTACATGAAAAGATGCTCAATATCCCTAGTCTTAGGGAAATGCAACTTAAACCACAATGAGAAATCTTTGCTGCAAGATGGCAGAGTAGGAAGACCCTGAACTCACCTCCTCCCATGGGTACACCAACATTACAACTATTGATGAGAAAGCAGAAACGACCTACTAGAAAAGATCTTCTACAGCTAAAGGTATAAAGAAGGAATCACAGCAAGAAGGGAAGGAGGGGAAGAGTCACAGTACAGTCAAGACCCAAACCCCAGGGTAAGCAGCCCACAAACACAATGATAATTACAGTTGCAGAGGTTCTCCCAAAGGAGCAAGGGATCTGAGCCACATATCAGGTACCACATGCCAGGGCCCCTGTACCAGAAAGATAAGCCCTCAGAACATTTGGATTTGAAGGCCACAAGGGCTTACTTTGGGGACACCCAAATAAATGTCTGTGAGAAATAGAGACTCCACTCTTAAATGACACAAAATCTCACATGCTCTGGGACCTAGGGAAGAAGCAATAATTTGAAAGGAGCCTGAGTCAGACATACCTGCCAATCCTGGAGAGCCTCTTGGAGTCAGGAGGCAACTGCAGCTCACCATGGGGATATAGACACTGGCAGCAGTCATTCTGAGGGAGCTTGTTGACCATGTGGATACTGGTGCTGGAAAGTGCCAGTGTGGAATTCTCCCTCCAGCTCATTAGCACCATGAACTGGCCCCACCCAGCAGCCTGTTGGCAAAGTGCTGGGGCACCTCAGGCCAAGCAACTACTAGGTGGGGATAAAGCCCATCTACCAGCAGGAGGTTGCCTTAATAGCCTTTCAGCCTAAAGCAAGCTCTATCTATGAGAGGGCCCAGGACTCAGCCTCACATACCAGTGCACATATACTAGCCCTGAGACCCCCCAGAGCAATTCCAAGACCTGGATTCACCCAGCAGTGAGCCAGCGCTAGACCCAGGATTCCCTGAGCCCAGGTCCCACTGACCAGCATTTCAACGTTAGTTCTGAGACACTTGGGCCCTGAGGTCAGTGACTTCAAGACCTACCTCCACCTGCCAACAGGCAAGTACTAGTCCCAGGGTCTGACTTTACCCACTGGTGGGTGAGCAATAGCCCTGGGATGACCTGAACGCCAACCCTACCCACCAGCAGGCCAACATGATCTCTGAGATACCTTGGACTATTCAGCCAGCTACTCAGGTATCCAGCCCCACTCATCAATGGACCAGCACGTTTCTGGACACCCCAGAACCCAGAGGCAGCCATGTTAGGAACCAGCCCTACACAGCAGCAGGCTGACATACTAGAACTAGGAACCTCAGCCCCACAACCACCCACCCCAGAACACAACTCTAACCACCACTAAGCCAACACTAGCCCTGGGAATTGTCCACAGCTCCACAGCCAGGATTTAGCTCCATCAGCCACTGGCCAGGAGCCTCCACACAAGGCAGGGCATGGCAAGTAACTGGACTGAGGGCCAGTCACATCTACCAGACCACCGACAGTAGTCATTCTGCCACAACAGAAGGACCTGCACTGCCCACATAAGGGTTACACTTGGAATATATAGCTCTGGTGATCAGAGGAGAGAGCACTTCCGGGGTCTGGCCCCAGCAGGATCCAGGGGAACCCTCAGAATGAACAGCGTCAGTGCGTGGGGGAGAGAGAAGGGGGAGAGAGAGAGAGAGAGAGAGAGAGAGAGAGAGAGAGAGAGAAAGAGACCAGACTGGGATGTGCATCAGAGTTTGACAGTTACTTTATTTTTCACTATAGCCCTTATCCCCTAAGTTGGTACATTTCTAAGAGGTGGGGGATAATCATACAGACTTAGTTTAACATTACATCAGCTTGTCCTTCATGAAACCAGGTGTTCTCTGTATATTTTTTGTTTATGAGTCTTTTCCCATAGATTTTTTTGTACATTATCTTCTGGCTTTGAGCTTAGCAGAAAACAGAAAAGTGGCAGTCTCATGGTACAGCAGGTTGTAACATAGTAGAAATACAATCTTGTTAACACAAAGGTCAGTCTTTTTGCAGAAGTTCTCATCTAAATTTATCTAAAAAGTTTAACACACAAAGACTCTGCAGATCTGGTGAGGCAGCCCCTGTTTAGCACTCCTGGTTAAAATTAATAATTAAGATATTGTTTTTACACTAGGACTAAACTCTTATTTTTCTAGATCTCCAACTATATTAACAATAGTTTCCACAAAACAACCTCAGCACATTAACATCAATCAAATGTTGATCCAATAACCACTTTTAAAACAATATTTTTTGTGTTCTCTAATAAGGCTTCCTCACCCTCCAAAGGGCTCTGTGCCTATTATGTGCCCATAAAAAAGGGCCTTTTTTATGGCTAATCTCTGTGTATAATATCTTTTGGCTTTCAGGCTTGTGGACAATTTATGGCTTGCACCTGGTGTAACTTTTAGCAACTTCAGTAGCCAACACTGTTTTTCTTGTGATTAACTTATTTTCTTTCTGATAGACATCATACCCATGGGAACTAGATAGGATTACATTTTTACAGAACAGAAATGTGAAGGACTGCAAAAACAGGAGATATAGCACAAAACAGGCTCTTAGTCTAAAAGTTAACTGCCTTCAAGAAGTCACCAGCTAATCTCTATCTAAAGTATTTTCTATTAGGCACATTTGTAACTATTATTTGTGGTGTTTTTCTCACCCCGCAGAGGGACCTATGCTTAAAAGTTTCTTTTGTTAGTGTACTGTGCTTAGGATGTTTAGAATAATCATGAGCATTTTTTGCAATGAAAGCACACATTTATCAAACAAGCCAGACTGCCAGCAAAAGGGTTAGAATTGAAGCATTTCCTTCATCCCTGGCCCCTTCATAGAGTACCGGCGTCTAGGAGATTTATTAATAAGCATTTTAAGTTGGTCTTTATTCAGTGAAAGTGGAGCAGGAGAGCTCTCGGCAGGCAGCACAAGAATCTGCAGCAGGGCAAACAAGAACAACAGCAGAAAAGGGGGGAGGACACAGGGTGGGGTAGAGGCCGAGGCCAACCTGGAGGGCCCCTTGTATCCTGAATGGCCTTGCATGTCAGGTTTTTTCCTCATGACCTCGTCATGGATGAGATCCTGAACGGCCTTGCCTGTCAGGTATTTTCTTCATGACCTCGTCATGGGTAGGATCTCCCATAATGGCTCCTGGCAGAGTGCTGCTGGAATATACAGATGTTTCCTATAAAGGGTCACTTCTCTGATGTCAGGAAATACAAACAACCTACTAGATACATGCTCTGGGAAGATACATGCTCTCCTTGGAAAAAAAGTTATGACCAACCTAGACAGCATATTAAAAAGCAGAGACATTACTTTGCCAAGAAAGGTCCATCTAAGTTATGGTTTTTCCAGTAGTCATGTATGGATATGAGAGCTGGACTATAAAGAAAGCTGAGCACTGAAGAATTGATGCTTTTGAACTGTGGTGTTAAAGAAGACTCGTGAGGGTCCTCTGGACTGCAAGGAGATCCAACCAATCAATCCTAAAGGAAATCAGTCTTGAATATTCATTGGAAGGTCTGATGTTGAAGCTGAAACTCCAATACTTTGGCCACCTGATGTGAAGAACTGATTCATTTGAAAAGACCCTGATGCTGGGAAAGATTGAAGGTGGGAGGAGAAGGAGATGGCAGAGGATGAGATGCTTGGATGGCATCACCGACTCAATGGACATGAGTTTGAGTAAACTCTGGCAGTTGGTTATGGACAGGGAAGCCTGGCATGCTGCAGTCCATGTGGTTGGAAAGAATCAGTCACGACTGAGTGACTGAACTGAACTGAACTGAACTAGATATATAGAAATAAAAACATCAAACTAGACAAAATGAGCTGAGAGAGAAACAAGTTCCAAACAGAAGGACAAGACAAAACCCCAGAAGAGCTGACTGAAGTGGAGAGAAGCAATCCACCTGAGAAGGAGTTCAAGGTAATGATCATAAAGATGATCAAAGAAACTCAGGAAAAGAATAAATGAATGGAGTAACAAGCCAGCATGTTTAAACAAAGATTTAGAAAATATAAAGATGAACCAAAGAGAGTGAATAGTACAATAACTGAAATGAAAAATACACTAGAAAGAATTAGCAGCAGATTAAAAAATACAGGTGAATAAATTAGCAAGCTGGAAGACAAAGCAGTGGAAACTACAGCCCCTGAACAGAAAAAATTGAAAAGAATAAAAAGAGATGAGGACAACTTAAGACATCTCTGGGACAACATCAAGTGTACAAACATTCACATTATAGGGATCCCAGAATAAAAGAGAAAGTGGCAGAAAATATTTTTAAGACATAATAGCTGAAAACTTCCCTGATCTAGGAAATGGAACAGAAATCCAGACCCAGTAACCACAGAGTACCAGATAGGATCAATCAAAGAGGACTGCATCAGACACACTGTCATTAAAATGGCAAAAGTTAAAAATAAAAAGAGAATATTAAAAGCAGCAAGGGAGAAGCAACAAGTTATATACAAGGGAATGCCCATAAGTCTATCAGCAGACTTTTCAGCAAAAACGCTATAGGTCAGAAGAGATATATTTAAAATATATCTGATATATTTTTGATGTATATGATATATTTAAAATAATGAAAGAGGAAAACCTATAACCAAGAGTATTCCACCCAGCAAAGCTATTAAGGAATCAAGAGTTTTACAGACAAACAAAATCTAAAAAGAGTTCATCACTACCAAACCATCTTTATAAGAAATGTTAAAAGAACTTCTTTAAGCAAAAAAGAAAAGGTCACAACTAAAAACATGAAAATTATGAAAGGAAAAATCTCATTGGTAAAGGCAAACACACAGTAAAGATAGTAAATTAACTGTATATAAAGCTAATAGAAAGGGTAAAAGACAAAAGAAGTAAAAATTATCTATATCCACAATAATTAGTTAAAGGATACACAAAACAAAGAGATTTGGGACTTCCCTGGTTTTCCAATGGTTAATACTCCCCACTTCCACTACAGGGGGCATGGGTTCAATTGCTGGTGGGGAACTAAGATCCTACATGCCATGGCATGTGACCAAAAAACAAAACAAAACAAAATAGAAAGATTCAAAATATGATGTCAAAAACAGTAAATGTAGGGGAGAGGAGTAAAAATACAGGGTGGTTAAAATGCATTTGAAATTAAGAGATCAGCACACTGAAAAAATTGAATATATAAATTGCTATATATAAACTTCATGGTAGCTGTAAACCAAAAATCTATAATAGATACACACTAAAAAAAGAGAAAGGTATCCAAGCACTAAAAATTCCCATCAAATCACAAGGAAAGAGAACAAAAGAAGAAGAAAGGATCAAGAAAAACTACAAAAACAACCTGAAGGAAACAAAATGACTATAAGAACGTACTGGTCAATAATTACTTTATATGTAAATAAAATAAATGCTCCAATCAAATGACAGAGTGGCTGGATGGATACAAAAATAAGACCCATATATTTGCTGCTTACAAGAAACTCACTTTGGATCTACGGACACACACACTGAAAGTGAGGGGATGGAAAAAGATACTCCACACAAATGGAAATCAAAAGAAAGCTGGGGTAGCAATGCTTACATCAGACAAAATAGACTTTAAGATAAAGACAGTAACAGAAAAAGAAGACAGTACATAATGATAAAGGAACTAACCCAAGAAAGAAGATATAACAATTATAAATATGTATAGATTCAGCATAGAATTATCTGAATTCATAAAGTAAATGTTAACAGACATAAAGGAAGACATTGACAGTAGCACAATAATAGAAGGGGACTTTAAAACCCTACTTATACCAATGGACTGAACAACAACAGCAAATATCAATGGATATATCAAGAAAGAAAATCAATAAGGAAACACTGGCCTTAGCTATAAATTAGACGAAATGGACTTAATAGATATATATGGAACATTTCATCTAAAAGCAACGGAATACACATTCTTTTCAAGTCGACATGGAACATTATCCCGGATACAGCACAGGTTGTTCAGTTGCTTAATCATGTCCGACTCTTTGTAACCCCATGGACTGCAGCACAGCAGTTTTTCCTGTTCTTCACTAACTCCCAGAGTTAGCTCAAACTCACACCCACTGAGTCGATGATGTCATCCAACCACCTCCTCCTCTGTCACCCCTTTCTCCTCCTGTCCTCAATCTTTCCCAGTATCAGTCTTTTCCAATAAGTTGACTCTTCACATCAGGCGGCTCAAGTATTGGAGCGTCATCTTCAGCATTAGTCCTTCCAAAGATTGATTTCCTTTAGGATTGACTGACTTGATCTGTCCAACAGTCTCAGAAGTCTTCTCCAGCACCACAGTCCAAAAGCATCGGTTCTTCAGTGCTCAGCCTTCTTTATGGTCCAGTGCTCACATCCATACATGACTACTGAAAAAAACAAAACAAAGCATAAAACACATGGTAGCCCACAAAACAAGTTTGGGGATGGTGGTCCAAACAAGCCTTGGCATATATAAAAATATTTAAATTGTAACAAGTTTTTTTTTTTTTTTTTATCACAAGAATATGAAACTAGAAATCAAATAAGAGAAAAACAAACAAACAAAAACCACAAATATGTGGAGGCTAAAAAAAAATGCTACTAAGGATTTCCCTGGTGGCCCAGTGGTTAAGAATCTGCTTCCAGCTGTGGTACATATACACCATGGAATATTACTCAGCCATTAAAAAGAATTCATTTGAATCAGTTCTAATGAGATGGATGAAACTGGAGCCCATTATACAGAGTGAAGTAAGCCAGAAAGATAAAGACCAATACAGTATACTAACACATATATATGGAATTTAGAAAGATGGTAATGATAACCCTATATGCAAAACAGAAAAAGAGACACAGATGTACAGAACAGACCTTTGGACTCTGTGGGAGAAGGCGAGGGTGGGATGTTTCGAGAGAACAGCATCAAAACATGTATATTATCTAGGGTGAAACAGATCACCAGCCCAGGCTGGATGCATGAGACAAGTGCTCGGGCCTGGTGCAGTGTGAAGACCCAGAGGAATCGGGCGGAGAGGGAGGTAGGATCAGGATGGGGAACACATGTAAATCCATGGCTGATTCATGTCAATATATGACTAAAACCACTACAATATTGTGAAGTAATTAGCCCCCAACTAATAAAAATAAATGAAAAAAAAAATCCACATATGTGTCAGAACATACAAAAAATATTCTAGATATTTCTATTTTCTCAAAAAAAAAAAAAAATCTGCTTCCAATGCAGGGGACACATGTTCGATTCCTGGTTGGTAACTAAGATCCCACATGTCGAGGGGCAACTAAGCCTGTGCACCACAACAACTACTGAGACTGTACGGTGGAGCCCACGTGCCACAATGAAGAACTAGTGCAGCCAGAAATAAAGGAAAAAGCCAAACATGCTATCAAACAACCAATCGATCACTGAAGAAATCAAAGAAGAAAAAAAAAATACCTGGAGAAAAATAAAAACAAAACCACAACAATCTAAAATTTATGGAACACAGCAGAAGCTATTCTGAGAGAAGTTTATAGTGATATAAGCTTATCTCAGGACCCAAGAACAATCTCAAACATAAAGTAACTAAAAAAGGAAGAGCAAAAAGTCAGAGAAGGAAAGAAATCATAAAACTAGAGCAGAAATAAATGAAATAGAGACTAAAACAATAGAAAAGGTTAATGAAAGTAAGAGCTGGTTCTATGAAAATATAAACAGAATTGATAAACTTTTAGCTAGACTCATCAAGAAAAAAAAAAAGAGAGAGAGAGAGAGAGACAGAGAGGGCCCAAATTGATAAAATCTGAAATAAAAACGGAGAAACTACAACCAATGCCACAGAAATATAATGGTTAATGAGATTACTATGTCAATAAATGTCATTAATTGTATGTCAATAAAATGAAAAACCTATGAGAAATAGACAAATCCTTAAAATTGTATAATTTCTCAAACTTAATCAAGAATAAATAAGAAAATATGAACAGATCAAGTAACAGTAATGAAATTAAAACAGTAATTTTTAAAAATCCCCCAGAAACAAAAATCCAGGGCTACATAGCTACACAAGTGAATTCTATCAAACACTTAGAGAAAAGTTAATACCTATCCTTCTCAAACTATTTTAAAAAATTGCAGAGGAAGGAATGCTTCTAAACTCATTCTAACAAGCCAGCATCACCCCTGTATCAAAACTAGATAAAGATATCACAAAAAAGAAAATTATAGGCTAATGATACTGATAGATATAGATGCAAAATGCTCAATGAAATACTAGCAAACTGAATTCAGCAATACATTAAAAAGATCATATGTCATTATCAAGTGGAATTTATCTCAGGGATGCAAGGATAGTTCAATATCCACAAATATCCACAAAGTAACACAGTATATTAACAAACTGAAGAATAAAAATTATATAATCATCTAAATAAATGCAAAAAAAATATTCTGATAAAATTGAATTTATCCACTTGTGATTCAAAAAAAAAAAAAGCCTCTCAAAAAGTGGATATAGAGGGAATATACCTAAACAGAAACAGAAGCAAAGCAAAGATGCCCAGTCTCACCACTTTTTTTCAAAATAATATTATAAGTCCTAGCCAAAGCAACCAGCCAAGAAAAAGAAATTAAAGGAATCCAGTTTGGAAAGGAAGAACTAAAACTTTTAACTCCCTGCAAATGACTTGATACTATGTATTAGAAAATCCTCACAATCCCACCAAGAAACATCTAGAGCTCATCAATGAGCTTGGTAAAGGTGTAGAGTACAAAATAAAAACACAGAAATCTGTCGTGTTTTATAGAATGAAACAAACTATTAGAAAGGGAATGTAAAGAAAACATTTATAATTGCATCAAAAAGAATAAAATACCCAGGGATAAATTTGATCAAGGAAATAAAAGACCCGTACCCAGAAATCTATAAGATACTAATGAAAAAAACTGAAAACTGAAGTCAACACAAGCAGATGGAAAGATACACCGTGTTTGTGGGTTGGAAGAATTAATATTGTTAAAATGACCATGTTACCCAAGGCAGTCTACAAATTCAATGCAATTCTTATCAAAATACCAATGGCATTCCTCACAAACTAGAATAAACAAAAAAAAAATTTTTATATGCAAATATGAAAGACCCTAAGTAGCCAAAGCTGCCTTGAGAAAAGAGAACAAAGCTGGAATTATCACACTGTCTGATTTTAAACTATTGCGATTCCCCAGTGATTCAGCGGTAAAAGAATCTGCCTGCAGTGCAGGAAATGTGGTTTGATTCCTGGGTCAGGAGAAGGAAACAGCAACCTACTCCATTATTCTTGCCTAAGAAATCCCGTGGACAGAGGAGCCTGGCAGGCTACAATCCATAAAGTCACAAAGGAGTTGGACATGACATGGCATCTAAACAATAACAACAATAAATAAAGCTGTGGTCTTCAAAGCAATATGATACTAAACTAAAAATAGATATATAGATCAATGGGATAGAAGACAGAGCTCAGAAATAGACTCACACTTATATGTATAATTAATGTATGACAAAAATGGGGGAAAAAAACAGCCTCTTCAAGAAATCGTGTTGGGAAAACTTGACAGATACATACAAAAGAATCTAACTGGGATATTCTCACATACCATGCACAAAAATAAATTCAAAATGGATTAAAGACAAATGTAAGATCTGAAACCATGAAAGTTCTACTTTAAAAAAAAGTATGCAGGACTTTCTGTGACATCAGTGTTCATAGTATTTTTTTTTTTGGAGAAGTCTCTCCAGGCAAGAGAAACAAAAGTGAAAATAAATAGCACTACATCAAGCTAAAATGCTTTTTTCACAGGAAAGGAATCCCTCAACAAAATGAAAAGTTACCCACTGAGTGGAAGAAGATATTTGCAAACAACGTATCTAACAACTGGTTAATATACAAAATATATAAAGAACTTGTAAAACTCATGATGAAAACAAACAAATAATTCAATTAAAAAGGAGCAAAGGATCTGAATAGGCGTGTGTCCAAAGAAGACATACAGATGGCCAATGGGCACATGAAAAGATGCTCAAGATCACTAATCATCAGGAAAATGTAAATCAAAACCACAATAAGATACAATCTCATACCTGTCAGAATGATTATCATCAAAAACACAACAAGTGTTAGCAAGAGATGGGAGAAAAGGGAACCTGTGTGCACTGTTGGTAGGAATGTAAATTGGTGAAGTCACTATGGAAAACATTATGGAGTGTCCTCAAAAAGTTAAAAATAGAACTATCATAGGATCCAGCAATTCCACTTCTGGTTATTTGTGCAAAGAAAAGAAAAACACTAATTAGAAAAGATATGTGTACCCATTTATTTATTGCAGCATTATGTACAATAGCTAAGATATGGGGAAATCACAAATGTCCATCAGTAGATGAATGAATAAAGATGACGTGGTAGTCAGATACATAGATAGTAATAGAGCTATATAGATATGTGATATAATTGTAATAGATTATTAGTCATAAAGAAAAATGAAATCTTGACAGCTGTGAAAACATGGATGAACCTATGGGGTATTATGGCAAGTGAAATAAGTCAGACAGAGAAAGAAAACTACTATGCGATGTCACTTATAGATAGAATCTAAAAAAAGCAAAACAAACAAACAACAAATCAGAAACATAGCTATATGCACAAAAAGCAAATAGGTCATTACCAAGGATGAGAAAGTGTGGGGAGATTAAGAGGTGAAACTTTCAGTTGCAAAATGAATCAGTCACAGGTATGAAGTGTACAGGGTGGGAGATCTAAACAACTAAGTAATATCTTTGAGGAGGAATGACATATTATACTAGACTTACCATGGTGATAATTTTGAAATGTATAGAAAAAAAATCACTATATTGTGTAACAGGAACTAACATAGTGTTACAGAACAGCTATCTTCAAAAACAAACATACATAGAAACTCAAAGAAAAAAAGATCAAATTTTCAGTTAATGGATTATCAAAAAAGCAAGAAAGTTCCAGAAAAAACATCTATTTCTGCTTTATTGATTACACTAAGGCCTTTGACTGTGTGGATCACAATAAACTGTGGAAAATTCTGAAAGAGATGGGAATACCAGACCACCTGACCTGCCTCTCGAGAAACCTGTAGGCAGGACAGGAAGCAACAGTTAGAACTGGACATGGAACAACAGACTGTTTCCCAATAGGAAAAGGAATATGTTAAGGGTGTTTATTGTCACCCTGCTTATTTAACTTACATGCAGGGTGTATCATGAACAACGCTGGGCTGGAGGAAGCACAAGCTGGAATCAAGATTGCTGGGAGAAATATCAATAATCTCAGATATGCAGATGACACCACACTTATGGCAGAAAATGAAGAAGAACTAAAGGTCCTCTTGATTAAAGTGAAAGAGGAGAGTGAAAAGGTTGGCTTAAAGCTCATCATTCAGAAAACTAAGATCACGGCATCTGGTCCCATTACTTCATGGTGAATAGATGAGGATACTGTGGAAACAGTGGCTGACTTTGTTTTTCTGGGCTCCAAAATCACTGCAGATGGTGATTGCAGCCATGAAATTAAATGACACTTACTCCTTGGAAGCAAAGTTATGACCAACCTAGACAACATTTTATTGAAAAGCAGAGCCATTACTTTGCCAACAAATGTCCGTCTGGTCAAGGCTATGGTTTTTCCATTGGTCATGTATGGATGTGAGAGTTGGACTGTGAACAAAACTGAGCGCCAAAGGATTGATGCTTTTGAACTGTGGTGTTGGAGGAGACTCTTGAGAGTCCCTTGGACTGCAAGGAGATCCAGCCAGTCCATGCTAAAGGAAATCAGTTCTGAATATTCATTGGAAGGACTGATGTTGAAGTTGAAACTCCAATACTTTGGCCACCTCATGCTAAGAGCTGACTCATTTGAAAGGACCCTGATGCTCGGAAAGATTGAGGGCAGGAAGAGAAGGGGACGACAGAGGATGAGATACTTGGATGGCATCACCGACTCAATGGGCATGGGTTTGGGTGGACTTTGGGAGTTGGTGATGAACAGGGAGGCCTGGCGTGCTGCAATTCATGGGGTCGCAGAGAGTCAGACACGACTGAGCGACTGAATTGAGACAGATTGAGAGGCAGGGTTGGTGGGAGCAGGGAGAATTGGATAAAGGCATTTAAAAAGTATGAACTTCCATTTATAAGATAAATAATTAGTAGAGATGTGATTACAATGCAATAGACATAATTAACACGGTTGTATGCTATATATGAAAGTTGTTAGAGTAAATCCTAAGAGTTCTCATCACACAAAAAAAGAACTTTATTTTCTAATTTTTAAATTTTGTATCTATAAGAGATGATGTTCATTAAACTTCTTGTGATAACCATTTCATGCTGTATATAAGTCAAATCATTATGTTGTACACCTTAAACTTAAACAGTGTGTGCTTCTGTATGTCAATTATATCTCAATAAAACTAGAAGAAAATAATTTTGAAACATAAATAATAAAAAAGCAAAATGTCATAGTATTAGCAACATACTTTTATAGAATTCTTGTGTGTGTGTATGTTCAAGACAAATATTAAGATCTTCTATTATTAGAAAAAATATAATAAAGCTATTGCCATTTTGGAAAAATATGGAGAAAAGTAAAGTTTTCTCATAAATACAGTACAAACACTTTATTTTGAAATAATTTTTAATCAGGGCATGAGTGGTGCTAAGTTGTTTCAAACGTGTCCAACTCTTTGCGACCCTATGGACTATAGCCCGCCGAGCTTTTCTGTCATCAAAATTCTCCAGGCAAGAATACTGAAGTGGGTTCCCATTTCCTTCTCTAGGGAATTTTCCTGACCCAGGGATTGAACTCGAGTTTCCTGCGGCTCCTGCATTGCAAGCAGATTCTTTACCACTAAGCCACTGGGGAAGCCCCGATCAGGGTATAATGTTGGTACATCTGACTATATTAAAGGTAAGAACTTCTTCCAACAAAAGATAATGAAGAGAGAGAAAGACTATGCCATAGAATGACAGAAGAGAGTTATGAACATTCAGTTCATAATAATACATAAAGTTGCATATTTATATCTTTTGTGTACATCTCTGTATGTTTTTGTATCCACAAAAGCAAATAAAAAGGTTAAAATAGATATTGGATTATAGAGAAACAGGTGGATTAGACTCAGCCAGTAGTAGCTCTAAGGAGGATTTTATCATGCTTGTTAAATGGCTCATTTAGCTGCAAGGAAGGGTAGCATTGTTGCCTGTGGAAGTGTTAAAAACAAACAGACAAATGATAAAACTAACAAGCAATCTTCTCCAAAGTTCTAGGGACAAAGAGCCTGAGGCTGGGAAGAGGTTAGGGCCCCGCCTGAGGAGCCCTGCCTGGAAAATATGAAACATCATGATGCCAATTAATTTTTGCTGATTGGCACAAAAATTAATTTGCCTAGAATTATTCATGCTGAAGGGTTTTAATTATTCACCTCCATCAAGATGCAAATTGAGTTTTGCACAAAGAAAACAGGAAGAGGGGCCAGAGAGAAGTGGTGAGGTGTAGTAGGCAGGGCTGGATTGAGGGAGACGCTGAGACCCAGGTGTTACAGAAGCCACAGTTCTGAGCTAAAGCTTTGGTAGGGGAGTGCTGGGCCAGCTTGCCTTCTACCTTACATCATTCTCCTCTGGAAAGAGACACTGAGATCCAGGAGAAGCACACCTGAAGGGCCTATTGTCCTCCGGAGGCTAGAAACAACTGAGAGATGCCTGGTACTGGGGGGACCCCAGAGATGCTCTCCCAGTCAGTGCTAGTGCTGGCAGCAGTTATGTAACAAGATAAAAGAACTCACTCTGTATGCATCCTTGCCTGTGATGGGTGTTCAATAAATGTTTAATGACTCACTGCTGCATTATTAATCTTATGACAAACCACTAAAAAATTAATCATCTATATGAATAACAAAATTCACTAAATTATGTAAGAAATATTTGTTACACAGCTACTCTGGGCCAAGCCCACAGTCTTGGCAGAAGAGATGAGAGGCGAAAAGTCAATATTTACATCCTCAAGGAGCTCCCAGTCAGGTCCTGAGACTACATCAGACCACTTGAGTTGCTAGCAATGTTTTTAGGGAGGAAAGATGTGAGAGACCTCTACCACTGAAAAACACAAAGCTTCACTGGGAGAAAATGAAAAAGACCTAAATGTATGAAAAAGCAAAGGACCAAAATTAATCAGAACATTCCTTTTTTTTTTTTTTTTTTTTTTTTAAGATGGATTGATTTGCTTTACTGGTTACCAAAACATTATAAAAAGTTAGTGCAGTAGTCAGGGCACAGCCAACAGAATGTGTATATGTACAGAGATTTACTTTAAGGAATTGTGTCATGTGATTAAGGAGGCTTGGTGAATCCAAAATCTGCAGAGTAGGTCAGCAGACTGGCAACCCAGGGGACAGTTGCAATTTGAATCCAAAGATAAACTATTGGCAGAATTCCCTCTTGCTCAGAGAAGGCTTTGTTCTATTAAGACGTTTAACTGATTGGATGAAACCTACTCCAATGGTGGGGGGGATAAATTAGGAATTTGGGAATGGCAAATACATAATAGTATATATAAAATAACTAAACAATAAGGACCTACTGTATAGCACAGGGAACTATTCTCAAAATCTTGTAATAACTTATAATGCAAAATTCTGAAAAATATACATGCATACATATAACTGAATCACTTTTCTGAACATTTTAACACAACGTTGTAAATTAACTACACTTCATAAAAAAAGAACAAAGACAATCAGAAAGACTATGGAATAACATCCTCATTACACTAAAACCAAAACACCTATCAACATAGAATCACAAAATTGGTGTGTTAGTTTCCTAGAGATGCTGTAACAAATTGACACAAATTTGGTGGCTTAAAATAACAGCTCTGGAAGTCCAAAGTCAAAGTGTTAACACGGCCACGCCCTCTCTGAAGGCTCTAGAAACACAGCTTTGACTATACAGACCCTTGTCGGCAAAGCGATGCCTTTGCTTTTTAATACACTGTCTAGGTGTCAATCTATTGTCAATTTTTTTCCTTCCAAAGAGCAATTTGGAAGGAAATTAATTTCATGGCTGCAGTCACCATTCACAGTGATTTTGGAGACCAAGAAAAGAAAATCTGTCAATATTTCCACTTTTTCTCCTTCTATTTGCCATGAAGTGATAGGATTGGATTCCATGATCTTAGTTTTTTGAATGTTGAGTTTTAAAATACCATTTTCACTCTCCTCTTTCACTGTCACCAAGAGTTTCTTTAGTTTCTCGTCACTTTCTGCCACTAGAGTGGTATCATCTGTATCTGAGTTTGGCAATATTCCTCCCAGCTATCTTGATTCCAGCTTGTGATTCATCTAGCCTGGCATTTCACATTATGTACTCTTTACATAAGCTAAATAAGCAGGGTGACAATATAGAGTTTTGATGTACTTTCCCAATTTGGAACCAGTCTGCTGACATGTCCAATTCTGTTGCTTCTTGACCGGCATACAGGTTTCTGAAGAGATAGGTAAGGTAGTCTGGTATTCCCATCTCTTTCAGAAATTTTCCACAGCTTGTTGTGATCCACACAGTCAAAGGCTTTAGGGTACGAGATGTTTTTTCTGGAATTCCCTTGTTTTCTCTATAATTCACTGAATGTTGGCAAATTCATCTCTGGCTCCTGTGCTTTTTCTTTCTTTCTTTCTTTTTAGTTTAGAGGTATTGGAGATTTTTATTTTCCTCTTTTGTTCATCTGTACTTTCTCTTTTTTATCAAAGTATAGTTGACTTACAGAATTATGTTAGCTTCACTGTCATACTTCTGTGCTTTTTCTAAATTCAGATTGTACATCTGGAAGTGCTCAGTTCATGTACTGCTGAAGCCTAGCTTGAAGATTTTGAGCATTATCTTGCTGGCATGTGAAAGGAGCACAATTGTTTGAACATTCTTAGGCTTCCTTCGTAGCTCAGTCGGTAAAGAAACTTCATTCTTTGGCATTACCCTTCTTTGGGATTGGAATAAAAACTGAACTTTTCCAATCCTGTGGCCATTGCTGAATTTCCCAAATTTACTGACATATTGAGCGCAACACTTTCACAGTATCATCTTTTAGGATTTGAAATAGCTCAGCTGGAATTCCATCATTTCCACTAGCTTTGTTAGTAGTGATGCTTTCTAAGGGTCACTTGACTTTACACTCCAGGATGTCTGACTCTTGTGAGTGACCACATCATCGTGATTATCCGGGTCACTGGGACTGCTTTTGTAAAGTTCTTGTGTATTCTTGCCACCTCTTCTTTATCTCTTCTGCTTTTGTTAGGTCATTATCATTTCCGTCCTTTATTGTGCCCATCCTTGGAAGAAATACTCCCTTGATAACTGCAATTTTCTTGAAGAGATCTCGTCTTTTCCATTCTATTGTTTTACTCTATTTCTTTGCATTATTCACTTAAGAAGGCTTTCTTATCTCTCTTTGCTATTCTCTGAACTCTGCATTCAGATGGGTTTATCTTTCCCTTTCTCCCTTGCCTTTCAATTCTCTTCTTAGCAATTTGTAAAGCCTCCTCAGACAACCACTTTGTTTTCTTGCATGTCTTTTTCTTTGTGATGATTTTGGGTACAGCCTCCTTTAAAATGTTACAAACCTCCATTGATAGTGCTTCAGTCACTCTGTCTACCAGATCTAATCTCTTGAATATACTCATCACCTGCACTGTATAATCATAAGGAATTTGATTTAGGTCATACCTGAATGGCCTAGTGGTTTTTCCTACTTTCTTCAACCTAAGCCTGAATTTTGCAACAAGGAGTTCATGATCTGAGCCACCGTCAGCTCCAGGGCTTCTTTTTGCTGACTGTAGAGAGATTCTTCATCTTCTTCTGCAATGAATATGATCAGTCTGATTTCGGTATTGACTGTGTGGTGATGTCCATGTGTAGCACCATCTCTTGTGCTGTTAGACAAGGGTGTTTGCTCTGACCAGCATGTTCTCTTGACAAAACTCTGTTAGCCTTTGCCATGCTTCATTTTGTACTCCAAGAACAAACTTGTTTGTTACTCCAGGAATCTCTTGATTTCCCACTTTTGCATTACAATCCCCTATGATGAAAAAGACATCTTTTTTGGTATTAGTTTTAGAAGGTCTTGTAGGTCTTCATAGAACCAGTCAACTTCAGCCTCTTTAGCACTTGGTTGGGTCATAGATTTGAATTAATTTGATGTTGAATGGCTTGCTTTAGAAACAAACTGAGATCATTCTGTCATTTTTGAGATTGTACCCAAGTACTGCATTTCAGATTCTTTGCTGACTGTGACCATTTCTTCTGAGGGATTCTTGCCCACAACAGTAGATTAAATGATCATCTGAATTAAATTCACCCGTTCCCGTCCATTTTACTTCACTGATTCCTAAGACATTGGTGTTCACTCTTGCCATCTCCTGCTTGATCTTGTCTAATTAATCTTGATTCATGTATCCAACATCCCAGGTTCCTATGCAATACTGTTTTTTACAGCATAGACTTTACTTTCACCACAAGTCACACCCACCACTGAGCATTTTTTCCACTTTTGGCCCAGCCTTTTCAATCTTACTGGAGCTATTTTTTCTGCTCTTTCTCACTAGCATTTTGGACGCCTAACCTGGGAATCTCATCCTTTGGTGTCATATCTTTTTGTCTTTTCATACTGTTCATGGGGTTCTTGAAGCAAAAATACTGGAGTGGTTTGCCCTTCCCTCTTCCAGTGGACCATGTTTTGCCAGAATACTCCACTATGATCTATGTGTCTTGGAGGGCCCTGCATAGCATTGCTTATAACTTCACTGAGTTACACAAGCCCTTCACCAAGACAAGACTGTGATCCCTGAAGGGAATTAACTTCTAATTTGTGAATATTTTGTAAGTCAATAGGGTGATGCCAAAAACTCTATGCATGGGTGCCAAATTGAATCTTGGAGACAGAGTTTTGGGTGAAGTATAAAAGAATAGCTTTATTGTTTTGCCAGACAAAGGGGAACACAGTGGACAACTGTCCTCAAAATTGGGTGTCCCCATCTAGAGAGATTCTGGTGAGGAGTTTTGTAACAGGATTTCAAGGACAAGGTTGCTGATAAGGATCATGGTATGTGTGGGGTCTGCTTTCCTTCAATCTGGCCTCAGGTGGTCTCCCAATGAGCTTCTGTGGTTCTCCAGGTTATCAAACTGTGACCTTTTGGAATGAAGAAGTCTTCATCAAGTAGTTTAACATTTTCCATTTGTTGGGGATTTTAGTTCTAGGTAGGTAGTGTAGTGTTAGTCACTCAGTCTTGTCTGACTCTGCAAGCCTATGGACTGCAATATGCCAGGCTCTTCTGCCCATGGAATTCTCCAGGCAAGAAAACTGGATTGAGTAGCTATTCCCTTTTCCAGGGGATCATCCCAACCCAGAGATAGAATTCAGGTCTCCAGCAATGAAGGCAGATTCTTTACCATTTGATCCACCAAATCTTTAGGTGTTAGAAGAACTCTGGCATACAAAGTTAAGTGGACCTTAGGAAGCATCACTACAAACAAGGCTAGTGGAGGTGATGGAATTCCAGTTGAGCTATTTCAAATCCTACAAGATGATGCTGTGAAAGTGCTGTACTCAATATGCCAGCAAATCTGGAAAACCCAGCAGTGGCCACATGACTGGAAAAGGTCAATTTTAATTCCAATCCCAAAGAAAGGCAATGTCAAAGAATATTCAAACTGCCATGTGACAGCACTCATCTCACATGCTGGCAAAGTAATGCTCAAAATTCTCCAAGTGAGGCTTCAACAGTATGTGAACTGAGAACTTCCAGATGTTCAAGTTGGATTTAGAAAAGGCAGAGGCACCAGAAATCATATTGCCAACATCTGTTGGTTCATCAAAAAAGCAAGAGTTCCAGAAAAACATCTACTTTTGATTTATTGACTACACCAAGGCCTTTGACTGTGTGGATCACAACAAACAGTGAAAAATTCTGAAAGAGATGGGAATAACAGACCACCTGACCTGCCTTCTGAGAAACCTGTATGCAGGTCAAGAAGCAACAGTTAGAACAGCAGACTGACTCCAAATCAGGAAAGGAGTACATGAAGTCTGTATCTTGTCATCCTGTTTATTTAACTTATATACAGAGTAGATCATGTGAAATGCTGGGCTGGATGAAGAACAAGCTTGAATCAAGATTGCTGGGAGAAATATCAATAATCTCAGATATGCAGATGACACCACCCTTATGGCAGAAAGCAAAGAGGAACTAATGAGTCTCTTGATGAAGATGAAAGAGAAGAGTGAAAACACTGACTTAAAACTCAACATTCAGAAAACTAAGATCATGGCTTCTGGTTCCATCACTTCATGGCAAATAGATGGGGAAACAATGGAAACGGTGGCAGACTTTATTTTCCTGGGCTCCAAAAATCACTGCAGATGGTGACTGCAGTCAGAAAATTAAAAGACGCTTGTTCTTTGGAAGAAAAGCTATGATCAACCTAGACTGCATGTTAAAAATCAGAGACAGAACTTTGCCAACATAGGTCCATCTAGTCAAAGCTATGGTTTTTCCAGTAGTCATGTATGAAAGTGAGAACTGGACCATAAAGAAAGCTGAGTGCCAAAGAATTGATGGTTTTGAACTGTGGTGTTGGAAAAGACTCTTGAGAGTCCTTTGGACAGCAAGACGATCAAACCAGTCAGTCCTATAGGAAATCAATTCTGAATATTCATTGGAAGGACTGACGCTGAAGCTCCAATAATTTGGCCACCTGGTGCAAAAAAACCAACTCATTGGAAATGGCCCTAATCCAGGGAAAGATTGAAGACAGGAGGAGAAGGGGACGACAGAGGATGAGATAGTTGGATGGCATCACTGACTTGATGGACATGAGTTTGAGCAAGCTCTGGGAATTTGTGATGGACAGGGAAGCCTGGCATGCTGCAGTCCATGGGGTCACAGAGTCAAACATGAGTGAGCAAATGAACTGAACGAAGTGAACTGAGAGAAGATGTCAAAGATAATGTCACATATATCTCTTGAGGCAGAACCATGGACCTGCCTAAAGTCTGCATTATTGTTTCTTGGCTGCTCCTCTCTTGTCTTGCATCCTCTCCCTTCTCTGATTAGCAACTACTTGAACCTGCCATTTGGAACTTTGGAGAAGGAAATGGCAACCCACTCCAGTATTCTTGCTTGGAAAATCCCATGGACTGAGGATCCTGGGTGGCTAGAGTCCATGGGGTCGCAAAGAGTCAGACACGACTGAACGACTTCACTTCACTTCACTTTTGGAACTCAGGAAAGCTCATGGAGGCTAAAGTCTATTCCCTACAAACAAGAAACAGAGAACACAGAAAGGCGTTCATGTCCAGGAGGCCCATGGAACCCTGCTTGGCTTCAGGAGCTACATCCAGTCTGCTCTGCCTTGTGAGCTCTCCCTGCCAGAGAGACTGAATTTAAGCTGTGTGAGAAACTAGGGTCTAGTTTCTACTAAGACTGCTGTTTATAATTTTGCTTAAACTTTTCAACCTTGCAACACTGCAACTTGCAGCACACTTGGTGAATTGAAATTTGAGGCTTTGTTCAGAGAAGCATGGTCTTACTCAAACATCTTCACACATGTTTTCAGACTGGCTATCTCTAGTCTGATTTTATCCTTTTTCTAGACATTCCTAAAAGCAGTCATAAAGCACATAAAAGGACAGTGTCCCATAGGGCTAGGAGACTGTCCCAGACAGTGTCCCATAGGATATTCCTAAAAGCAGTCATAAAAGCATCACACATTAAATGATAAATCAATACTACCATTTTCATGACATAGGGCTAGAAGACTGTCTCAGACTGTGTCCCATAGGGCTAGGAGACTGTCTGCAGTAGTGGGAACACGGGGATAGACTGTTCAGAATTTTAGGACGCTTAGCATAGTTCTGAATAAATGTGGCCCACTGGAGAAGGGAATGGCAAACCACTTCAGTATTCTTGCCTTGAGAATGCCATGAATAGTACGGAAAGGAAAAAAAGATAGGACACGGAAAGATGAACTCCCAGGTTGGCAGGTGCCCAATATGCTATTGAAGATCAGTGGAGAAATAACTCCAGAAATAATGAAGGAATGGAGCTAAAGCAAAAACAACACCCAGTTGTGGATGAGACTGGTGATAGAGACAAAGTAAGCTCTGATTTTGGAAAACTGAATCACGTTTTTTTTTCTTTATCACATACATTGATAAGAAGATATCTTTACTTCAGTCTTCAGTGAAAATTAGGAAATTTTAAATTATTCAAATTTACAGAATAATGGGAATTTTATATTTCAGAGAAATGTATTTAGAGAAAGAAATTTTCTTACATTCATTCTTTCAAAGTCTAAGTCAAGTTAAGTTATAGAGCAAACATTTAATTTAAATGGAAACTTCATTCTATGATTTGTTTATAACTCCATTTTTAATGGAAAGGTATTATAAGAAATATAAATTATAAATCACCCGTAATTCCATGATACTGACTACTTTCATGTTATGCTATTTCTCTTCTTTCTTTAAATACACACATATTTATATAGAGCTACAATTATAATTGCTATAGCATATTGTAGAAATGTCCAACTATAAGAGAGCTGTGGGCTTTCTTTTTTACTATTTATCTTATCTACTACTGTGGGCAGGAATCCCTTAGAGGAAATAGAGTAGCCATCAAGGTCAACAAAAGAGTCTGAAATGCAATACTTGGATGTGATCTCAAAAAGACAGAATGATCTCTATTTGTTTCCAAGGCAAACAATTCAATATCACGATAATCCAAGTCTATGCCCCAACCAGTAACGCTGAAGAAGCTGAAGTTGAATGGTTCTATGAAGACCTACAAGACCTTTTAGAATTAACACCCAATAAAGATGTCCTTTTCATTGTAGGGGATTGGAATGCAAAAGTAGGAAGTTAAGAAACACCTGGAGTAACAGACAAATTTGGCCTTGGAGTACAGAAAGAAGCAGGGCAAAGGGTGTTGAGTTTTGCCAAGAGAACACACTGGCCATAGCAGACACCCTCTTCCAACAACACAAGAGAAGACTCTACACATGGATATCACCAGGTGGTCAACATCAAAATCAGATTGATTATATTTGCAGCCAAAGATGGAGAAGCTCTATATAGTCAGCAAAAACAAGACTGGGAGTTGACTGTGGCTCAGATAATGAACTCCTCAAATTCAGACTTCAATTGAAGAAACTAGGGAAACCCACTAGACCATTCAGGTACAACCTACCTAAATCAAATCCCTTAAGACTATACAGTGGAAGTGAGAAATAGATTTAAGGGACTAGATCTGATAGATAGTGTGCCAGATGAACTATGGATGGAGGTTCGTGACATTGTACAGGAGACAGGGATCAAGACCATCCGCATGGAAAAGAAATGCAAAAAGGCAAAATGGTTGTCTGAGGAGGCCTTACAAATAGCTGTGAAAAGAAGAGAAGTGAAAAGCAAAGGAGAAAAGGAAAATATTTCCATTTGAATGCAGAGTTCCAAAGAATAGCAAGGAGAGATAAGAAAGCCTTCCTCAGTGATGAATGCAAAGAAATAGAAGAAAACAACAGATTGGGAAAGATTAGAGATCTCTTCAAGAAAATTAGATATAACAAGGGAAGAGTCCATGCAGAAATGAGTTCAATAAAGGACAGAAATGGTATGGACCTAACAGAAGCAGAAGATATTAATAAGAGGTGGCAAGAATACACAAAAGAACTGTACATAAAAGATCTTCATGACTCCGATAATCATGATGGTGTGAGCACTCACCTAGAGCCAGACAAGAATGTGAAGTCAAGTGGGCCTTAGAAAGCATCATTATGAACAATGCTAGTGGAGTTGATGGAATTCCAGTTGAGCTATTTCAAATACTGAAAGATGATGCTGTGAAAGTGCTGCACTCAATGTGCCAGCAAATTTGGAAAACTCAGCAGTGGCCACAGGACTGGAAAAGGTCAGTTTTCATTCCAATCCCTAAGAAAGGCAATCCCAAAGAATGCTCAAATTACTGCACAATTGCATTCATCTCACATGCTAGTAAAGTAATGCTCAAAATTCTACAAGCCAGGCTTCAGCAATACATGAACCGTGAACTTCCAGATGTTCAAGATGACTTTAGAAAAGGCAAAAGAACCAGAGATCAAATTGCCAACGTCTGCTGGATCATCGAAAAAGCAAGAGAGCTCCAGAAAAACATGTATATCTGATTTATTGACTATGCCAAACCCTTTGGTTGTGTGGATCACAGTAAACTGCGGAAAATTCTGAAAGAGATGGGCATACCAAATCCCCTGATCTGCCTCTTGAGAAACCTATATCCAGGTCAGGTCAGGAAGCAACAGTTAGAACTGGACATGGAACAACAAATTGGTTCCAAATAGGAAAAGGAGTACATCAAGACTGTTTACTGTCACCCTGCTTATTTAACTTACCTGCAGAGTACATCATGAGAAATGCTGGGCTGGAAGAAGCACAAGCTGGAATCAAGATTGCTGGGAGAAATATCAGTAACCTCAGATATGTAGATGACACCACCCTTATGGCAGAAAGTGAAGAAGAACTAAAAAGCCACTTGATGACAGTGAGAGAGGAAAGTGAAAAAGTTGGCTTAAAGTTCAATATTTAGAAAACTAAGATCATGGCATCTGGTCCCATCACTTCATGGGAAATAGATGAGAAAGCAATGGAGGCAGTGTCAGACTTCATTTTTTTGGGCTCCAAAATCACTGTAGTTGGTGACTGCAGCCATGAAATTAAAAGACGCTTACTCCTTGGAAGGAAAGTTATGACCAACCTAGATAGCATATTAAAAAGCAGAGACATTACTTTGCCAACAAAGGTCCATCTAGTCAAGGCTATGGTTTTTCCATTGGTCATGTATGGATGTGAGAGGTGAACTGTGAACAAAACTGAGCACTGAAGAATTGATGCTTTTGAACTGTGGTGTTGGAGAAGACTCTTGAGAGTCCCTTGGACTGCAAGGTAATCCAGCCAGTTCATGCTAAGGGAGTTAAGTCCTGGGTGTTCATTGGAAGAACTGATGCTGAAGCTGAAACTCCAATACTTTGGCCACCTCATGCGAAGAGTTGACTCATTGAAAAATACCCTGATGCTGGGAGGGATTGGGGGCAGGAGGAGAAGGGGATGACAGAAGATGAGATGGCTGGATGGCATCACCGCCTTGATGGACATGAGTTTGAGTAAACTCCGGGAGTTGGTGATGGACAGGTAGGTGTGGTGTGCTGCGATTCAGGGGGTCACAGCTAGTTGGATACGACTGAGCGACTGAACTGAACCGAACTGACTGAATTACCTGAAGACTATGTTTTACTTATTTAAAATACCATGATCAGAGAGGTTACAGTAGAATTCCATACTGAAGATTCTCTTTCGAAGTTAAAAAAAAAAAAAAAAAAAAAGACAAAAGAATGAAGTGACTTCTGGAGAGAAGTAAGTGGGGGTCTGCTCTCATGGGACTCAGGGGAACTTGTTCAGCCTTTTGCTGGCCCAGCTCAGCTTGCAGTGTCCCTGTGGCCCTTTTTCTCTGCCTTAGGACTACCCTCTGGATGCAGAGGACTTCTGAGCCCAGCAGTGTTCCGCCTACATTGATGTCCATATTTTGGACATCATTTTGCACATATAAAGTGAAAAGATTGTAATATATGACTTGTGGATTTTTCTAGATCAATGGTTCTCCAACTTGAGAGAACATCAGAGTCACGTGAAGGACTTGCTAAAAGCAGTGTTCTAGGCCCTAATTCCAGAGCTTCTGACCCAAAAGTTCTGGGAGAAGGTCTCAAAATTTGCTTTCTAGCATGTTCTAAGGATATGCAGCTGATGCTGGCCCAGGGACCCCACTTTGAGAACCACTGGTTTATTGGTATCAATAGGTTTTCTGAATTCTCTTGTTAAATCATTGTTTGAGGCCTGTGGGAGCAATGACTTATTTATTAAGTAATTAGTGTTAATGTACTCCAGTAAACTTTCCAGAGAGGACTTTACAGAGCTGTGATGAATGTGGCTGAGGTATAACCCCCTGCAGCTTGTAATGGGGGTGAGAACTCAGGGGATTATGACAGGTTGCTGAGACAGTGTGCGGATTGTAGGGAAAAGATAAAATTCTACTCCATTCTTTTGATCACTGGAAAAGAGTGTAAGCCTGGTGAATGCTTACTATTCCATCTACCCTATTATGTTCATAACAAAACAGCAGTAACAGTAGGAAATGACCCTATAACCATCTACTAAGTGTCAGACCCTGCCAGGCACCTCTGACTTCATATGCTTAGATGAAGTCATGGTCTTGCTCATCAGATGAGCTTCTCTCTCTTGCAGCCCTTCATCTAGAAAACAACCTCCAGTTGCTCACCACAAAACCTTCGAACCATTTTTCTTTCTTTCTTTTTTTTTTAAAGAAATAACTTTCACTGGAGTATAGTTGATTTACAATGGTGTGTTAGTTTCTGCTGGTCAACAAGCTGAATCAGTCATACATGCACATATATCCCCTCTGTTTTGGATTTCCTTCCTGTTTATGTCACACATAGCATTGAGTAGAATTCCCTGTGCTAGACAATAGGTTCTCATTTGTTGTCTGTTTTATACATGGTAGTGTATATGTATCAATATCAATTTCCCAATTCACCACACCCCCTTTTCCCCACTTGGTGTCCATATGTTTGTTCTCTATGTCTCTCTCTCTGTTTTGCAGATAGGCTCATCATTTAAAATAATTCTTGATTTTTCTCTTTCAGTCTACACATCTAATCCATTGCTGAGTCAATTCTAACCTCAGACAACATAGTTGGATCTTGTCTTTTGAGCTACTGTGGCATTCTTTATCTTTTTAACTTGTGCATTTCAACTCACTGCCATACTTAGTACTCCCACAGTGTCTGTTCACATCAAAGATCCTCAGTTAAAAACTGGTTGAATGAATGAGTCTTATCTACTTGCAAATGCAAAGGTTGTTCATATCTCTTGGTCTCTCTTTTATTTCTGTCTCAACCTTCAATCTTGAATTTTCTGGTTCAAGTTTGATGTCCATTCTGGAAGATTCCACAGATTCCTCCAATACATCATGGGAATTCCTCCCGTCCTCACCCTTTCTCAAATGAACTAGTATTGTTCTTCCCAGATCCACTAGCTATTCAAAGTGCTATTTCTGTTTATCTCTGTTCATGACACCACGATTCTCAGTGTCACCTTCCTGAATTCATGTTGTGGTCACCATCCTGGTATTTCTATCAAATTTCTCACATTTCTCTTTTCTTCCCCCTCCAACTTTCACCTTTTTATCTTAAAACTAGACTAGCCAATCTCCTTTGGTGGCCTAACCAACCGCTCTTCCTTTCACTTCTACTCTTAAACCATCTTATTTGATGTTTACTGTTGACTAATCTTTCCAAAGATCGGAGTTTATGATTTTATTCTTTTATTGTATGTGCTGTCAATGATTTCCCTTTATAACCACCAGATAACTCTTGGGTTCTTCCACAAAATAATAATAATAGCTATTTTTGGTCAGTGAAATTATGCTTTTTAGTTTTCCAAGTTTTTGACCATGAATTGTCGATTCACTAAAAACAATTTAGTCTGGGCTAAAGAGGAGTGATGCAGTCTAGGTAATGTTTGGACACTGAGGCTTTGAAGACTTGAGTAAAAGTTACAGAAACCAAGATGAGGAAGAGAATACCAGGCAGAAGAATAGAGTTTGTAAAGAGATGTGACAGTAGGTGTGTTTAAGCATCTTTGACTCATTCTGTAGAGTTGAGGTGAAAAAATACCCGTGGGACAATGCTAGGAGTTGAGGCTGCAGACGTAGGTGGAAACCAATCATGAACTGATTCCCAAAGTTCTAAGAGAAACCAGTGAAGAATTTTATAAGAAATAGCTTGGTTGGAATTATCTCTGGGAAGGTCACTCAAGTGGCAGTGTGGTAGAATATCTGGGGAAGATGGGGTCAGAGCAGATAATAATAGGTTAAGTTGGGATAACAAGAGGGCTTCCCAGGTGGCTCAGTGTTTAAAGAAAAAAAAAAAATCCGCCCGTCAGTGCAGGAGACCTGGATTCGATCCCTGGGTTGGGAAGATCCCCTGGAGTAGGAATTGGCAATCCACTCCAGTGTTCTTGCCTGTGAAATGCCATGGACAGAGGAGCTTTGTGGGCTACAGTCCATGCGGTCACAAAGAGTTGGACACGCCTGAGCGACTGAGCAGGTGCACAGGCTAAAGGTTGTTTTCAATGTTGAATTAGTCGCTCTAGAATGTGTGCTTCCTCGGACTTCCCTGGCAGTTCAGGGGTTAAGACTCCATGCTGCCAAGTCAGAGGGCGGGGTGCAGGTTTGGTCCTTGGTTGGGCAACTAGGATCCAAAAGGTAAAATAAAGGAAAAAAAAAAAAAAGGTAGAATGTGTGCTTCCTAACATGTTTTTGTTAGTCTGCTGGACAAGTGGATTTTTGGGGCAGGTGGTACCTTGCTGAAAGCTGAGTGCTCTTCTGGCAAGGCCATTCAGGTCAAAAGAATTGTATGCACTTCTTCAGAAGTGACTCACAAGCTTCTCAGTTGAATTCAGTATCTCTCCTTCAGCGGGACAGTGTTCACATAAATTCCCTTTCCTGGACAGTGTGGCTGTGGCCATCCACAGTTGTCAGAATGGGAGAAAGTAAGCTGTGCGGTCCTGTCTGATTGCCTCGGGGTCAGTGAACTGAGTCCTGATGTTCACTTGGCAGAGGCTACAAACAATTTTTGCAAGTGTGTTTACAGTTTGCTCTCTCACATGACTGTGTCACCATGCTCCTAGGAATAGCCTACCAGGAGTCTGAGCCCAGCATCTAGCATGAGACAGCAAGACTCAATGATATTTGCTTCTGCTTTGGGACCCTGATTTTTACCAGACACAGGACCTGGTTGGAATCAGATCTGCAGAACAATTCCACTGTATCTTTCTGGTTTATTGAATTCCTTGATGACTGGATAAATGAAGAAATCACTCTGTTTCTAGTAAAAAAAATATCATCCAACACATACTCGATGCTTATTCGGGGTCAGGCACTGTCTAAGCCCTTGACTATATTAGCTCATCAGACACTCTGAAGCTGGGATAGTCATTATCCTCACTCTGTTCATAAGGAAAGTGGAATTTGAAGGGGCTAAATGATTTGGCCTGATGATACAGATAGAAAATGGTAGAGCTGGTATTTGACCCTAGGAAGCTGAATTCCAAAATCTATTTTCTTAACTGCTGTGCTGTATTGATGATATTTGTACTTTTTGTGTTGCTACAAGTATCGCTGAAGTTTGTAACTGGAAATGAGATGCAATTCTAGTAGACAACAGTCAGCACAATAGTTGTGTGATGCTTAGACAGTTTAGGATAGAAGATGAAAGTCAAATATATACACACCCCTCAGGGAGAAAGACTGCTCAGGTATAGTCACAGTGTGTTTGATTTGTAAGGGCTTCCTTTTCTTTAGATTATTTAAATAAGAACTCAATTACAACTACAGCAATATTATCAAAAAACAGAAGACTCACACTGAGACATACGTAAATCCAGACATATATACAGACAGAGATCTTCTAGTTTGCTGCTTAAGATTTAAATCTCTTTGACCTCCTTTTTTGGGGGGGGCGGGGAGGTGGGCGGGTGTTGAAGTTCTCATTTGCCCAAGGATGAGGTCTCAGGCAAAGTGGGCAGTGTTTTTCAAGGAAAGGGATAACTTCAAACTATGCCCTAGGCAGGCCTTTTCAACAAGCTAATTGTTTTTAGTTGCACATGCAAAAGATCCAGCTTTACAGTTTCTAAGAAAATTTCATTATTGTGTTAACCAATTGTATCTGGTTCTATAGAATATCATGGCCATCAAAAGTCGGGTCATCTTTCTTTTCTGATGGCATACTTTTACCGCTGAATTATACACAGATCAGCTGACAAGGTGATGTGAACCTGCGGAAGGAAGGATCATTAACGTGGTTAGGGAAAGGGGTTAGGGAGAGGGTTAGGAGAAGGGGTTCGGGTTCGGTTTCGGGTTCGGGTTCGGGTTCAGGTTAGGGGTTAGGGGTTAGGGTTCGGGTTCGGGTTCGGGTTAGGGGTTCGGGTTCGGGTTAGGGTTCGGGTTCGGGTGAGGGGTTCGGGTTGGGTTCGGGTTACGGGTTAGGGTTCGGTTCGGGTTCGGGTTCGGGTTCGGGTTTGGGTTAGGGTTCGGGTTAGGGTTCGGGTTAGGGTTCGGGTTCGGGTTAGGGTTAGGGTTCGGGTTAGGGTTCGGGTTCGGGTTCGGGTTCAGGTTAGAGTTAGGGTTCGGGTAAGGGTTCGGGTTCGGGTTAGGGACAATCAAGTGGAAATCACGTGGGAATAACGTGTCAATCACGTGGGACTCACATGGGAATCACGTGGGAATCAAGTGTCAATCACGTGGGAATCACGTGGGAATCACGTGGAAATCACGGGGGAATCACGTGTCAATCTCGTGGGAATCACGTGTCAATCACGTGGGAATCACGTGGGAATCACGTGGGAATGACGTGTCAATCACGTGGGACTCACGTGGGAATCACGTGGGAATCAAGTGTCAATCACGTGGGAATCAAGTGGGAATCACGTGGAAATCACGTGGGAATCACGTTGGAATCACGTGGCAATCACGTGGGAATCACGTGTCAATCACGTGGGAATCACGTGGAAATCACGTGGGAATCATATGTGAATTAGGTGGGAATCACGTGGGAATCACGTGGGAATCACGAGGGAATCAAGTGGGAATCACGTGGGAATCACGTGAGAATCACGTGTAAATCACATGGGAATCACGTGGGAATGACGTATCAATCACTTGGAAATCACGTGGGAATTATGTGTCAATCACGTGGGAATCACGTGTCAATCACGAGGGAATCACGAGAGAACCACGTGGAAATCACGTGGGAATCACGTGTCAATCACGTGGGAATCACGTGGGAATTACGTAGGAATCACGTGTCAATCACGTGGGAATCACGTGGGAATCACGTGGGAATCACGTGTCAATCACATGGGAATCACGTGGGAATCACGTGGGAATCAAGTAGGAATCACATGGAATTCACGTGTCAATCACGTGGGAATCGCGTATCAATCATGTGTGAATCACGAGGGAATCACGTGTCAATCAAGTGGGAATCACGTGGGAATCACGTGGGAATCACGTGTCAATCAAGTGGGAATCACGTGGGAATCACACGTGTCAATCACTTGGCAGTTATGTGGGAATCACGTGTCAATCATGAGGGAAACACGTGGGAATCATGTTTCAATCATGTGGAAATCACGTGGGAATCACGTGTCAATCACGTGGGCATCACGTGGCATCACGTGCAAATCACATGGGAACCATGTGGGAATCACGTGGGAATCACGTGGGAATCATGTGGGAATCACGTGTCAAGCACGCTGAAATCACGTGGGAATCACGTGGGAAACACGTGGCAATCACGTGTCAGTCATGTGGGAATCACGTGTCAATGACATGGGAATCACGTGGGAATCACGTGGGAATCACATGTCAATTAGGTGGGAATCACGTGGAAATCACGTGTCAATCACGTGGGAATCACGTGGGAATCACTTGGGAATCACGATGGAATCACCCTTCAATCACGAGGGAATCACGTGGGAATGACGTGGGAATGACGTGGGAATCATGTGGGAATCACGTTTCAATCACGAGGGAATCACGTGGGAATCACGTGGGAATCACGTGGGAATCACGTGAGAATCACGAGGGAATCATGTTTCAATCACGAGGGAATCACGTGGGAATCATGTGGGAATCACGTGAGAATCACGTGTAAATCACGTGGGAATCACGTGGGAATGACGTGTCAATCATGTGGAAATCACGGGGGAATTACATGTCAATCACGTGGGAATCACCTGGGAATCACGTGGGAATCACGTGGGAATCACGTGGGAATCACGAGAGAATCACGTGGGAATCACGTGGGAATCACGAGTCAATCACGTGGGAATCACGAGAGAATCACGTGGGAATTACGTGGGAATCACGTGTCAATCACGTGGGAATCACGTGGGAATCACGTGTCAATCACGTGGAAATCACGTGTCAATAACATGGGAATCAAGTGGGAATCATGTGGGAATCAAGTAGGAATCACGTGGAATTCACGTGTCAATCAAGTGTGAATCACGTGGGAATCACGTGTCAATCACTTGGCAGTCATGTGGGAATCACGTGTCAATCACGAGGGAATCACGTGGGAATCACGTGTCAATCACGTGGGAATCACGTGTGAATAACGTGGGAATGACATGGGAATCACGTGGGAATCATGTGGGCATCACGTGGGAATCACGTGTCAATCACGTGGGAATCACGTGGGAATCACGTGTGAATCACGTGTCAATCACGTGGGAATCACGTTGAAATCATGTAGGAATCAGGTGGGAATCATGTGTCAATCACGTGGGAATGACGGGGTAATCCCGTGGGAATCACGTGTCAGTCACTTGGGAATCACGTGGGAATCACGTGGGAATCATGTGGGAATCACTTGTCAATCACATGTGAATCACGTGGGAATCACGTGGGAATCACGTCGGTATCATGTGGGAATCACGTGGGAATCATGTGTCAAGCACGTGCGAATCACGTGGGAATCACGTGTCAATCACCTGGGAATCACGTGGGAATCACGTGTCAATCACGTGGGAATCACGTCTCAATCACGTGGGAATCACGTGTCAATCACGTGGGAATCACGTGGGAATCACGTGGGAATCACGTGGGTATCACGTGTCAATCTCGTGGGAATCACGTGGGAATCACGTTGGAATCTTGTGTCAATCACGTGGGAATGACGTGGGAATCGTGTGTCAATCACGTGGGAATCACGTGGGAATCACGTGGGTATCACCTGTCAATCTCGTGGGAATCAAGTGGGAATCACGTGGGAATCACATGTCATTAACATGGGAATCACGTGGGAATCACATGTCAGTCAGGTGCGAATCACGTGTCAATCACGTGGCAATCACGTGGGAATCACGTGGCAATCACGTGGGTATCACGTGTCAATCACGTGGCAATCACGTGGGAATCACGCTGGAATCACGTGTCAATCACGTGGGAATCACGTGGGAATCACGTGTCAATCATGTGGGAATCACGTGGAAATCACGTGGGAATCATCTTTCAATCACGTGGAAATCACGTGGGAAGCATGTGGGAATCACGTGTCAATCACGTTGGAATCACGTTGGAATGACGTGGAAATCACGTGGCAATGACGAGACAATTATTTGGGAATCACGTGGGAATCACGTGGGAATCACATGGCAATGACGAGACAATTATTTGGGAATCACGTGGGAATCACGTGTCACTCACCTGGGAATCACGTGGGAATCATGTGGGAATCACGGGTCAATCACGTGGGAATCACGTGGGAATCAAGTGGTAATCACGTGGAAATCACGTGGGAATAACGTGGGCATCACGTGTCAATCACGTGGGAATCACGTGGGAATAACGTGGCAATCTCGTGGGAATCATGTGAGAATCACGTGGGAATCGCGTATCAATCATGTGTGAATCACGAGGGAATCACGTTTGAATCACGTGTCAATCACGTGGGAATCACGTGGGAATCACGAGGGAATCAAGTGGAAATTACGTGTCAATCACGTGGGAATCACGTGGGAATCACATGGGAATCACGTGTCAATCACGTGGGAATCACGTGGGAATCACGTGGGAATCACATGGAAATCACGAGAGAATCACGTGGGAGTCACGTGTCAATCACATGGGAATCACGTGTCAAACAAGTGGGAAATCGTGGGAATAAGGTGGGAGTCACGTGTCAATCACTTGGGAATAACGTTGGAATCACGTGGAAATCACGTGCCAATGACGAGACAATTATTTGGGAATCACGTGGGAATCACGTGGGAATCACGTGTCAATTAGGTGGGAATCACGTGGGAATCACGTGGGAATCACATGGCAATGACGAGACAATTCTTTGGGAATCACGTGGGAATCACGTGTCACTCACCTGGGAATCACGTGGGAATCATGTGGGAATCACGGGTCAATCACGTGGGAATCACGTGGGAATCAAGTGGTAATCACGTGGAAATCACGTGGAAATCACGTGGGAATCACGTGGGAATCACGTGTCAATCACGTGGGAATCACGTTGGAATCACGTGGGAGTCACTTGGCAATCACTTGTCAAACCCGTGGGAATCACGTGGCAATCTCGTGGGAATCATGTGAGAATCACGTGGGAATCGCGTATCAATCATGTGTGAATCACGAGGGAATCACGTTTGAATCACGTGGGAATCACGTGGGAATCACGAGGGAATCAAGTGGAAATTACGTGTCAATCACGTGGGAATCAGGTGGGAATCACATGGGAATCACGTGTCAATCACTTGGTAATCAAGTGGGAATCACGTGGGAATCACATGGAAATCACGTGAGAATCACGTGGGAGTCACGTGTCAAACAAGTGGGAAATCGTGGGAATAAGGTGGGAGTCACGTGTCAATCACTTGGGAATCACGTGGGAATCACGTGGGAATCACGTGTCATTCACATGGGAAACATGTAGGAATCACGAGTCAATCACGTGGGAATCACTTGGGAATCACATGGGAATCAAGTGGGAATCACGTGGCAATCACGTGGGAATCACGTGGGAATAACGGGTCAAGCACGTGGGAATCACGTGGGAATCTCGTGTCAATCATGTGGGCATCACGTGTCACTCACGTGGGAATCACTTGGGAATGACGTGGGAATCACGTGGGAATCACGTGTGAATCACGTGGGCATAACGTGCGAATCACGTGGGAATCATGTGGGAATCACGTGGGAATCACGTGGGAATCACTTGGGAGTCACGTGGGAATCACGTGTCAATCACGTGGAAATCACGTGGGAATCACGTGTCAAGCACGCTGAAATCATGAGGGAATCACGTGGGAAACACGTGGGAATCATGTGTCAATTAGGTGGGAATCACGTGGGAATCACGTGGGATTCACGTGTCAATTAGGTGGGAATCACGTGGGAATCACGTGGGAATCACGTTTCAGTCATGTGGGATTCACGTGTCAATGACATGTGAATCACGTGGGAATCTCCTGTGAATCACGTGGGAATCACAAGTCAATTAGGTGGGAATCATGTGGGAATCACGTGGGAATCACGTGTCAATCACGTGGGAATCACGTGGGAATCACTTGGGAATCACGATAGAATCACCCTTCAATCTCGAGGGAATCACGTGGGAAGGACTTGGGAATGACGTAGGAATGACGTGGGAATCACGTGTCAATCTCGTGGGAATCACGTGGGAATCACGTGGGAATCTTGTGTCAATCACGTGGGAATGACGTGGGAATCACGTGTCAATCATGTGGGAATCACGTGGGAATCACGTGGGTATCACCTGTCAATCTCGTGGGAATCAAGTGGGAATCACGTGGGAATCACATGTCATTAACGTGGGAATCACGTGGGAATCACGTGTCAGTCAGGTGCGAATCATGTGTCAATCACGAGGCAATCACATGGGAATCACGTGGGAATCACGTGGGTATCACGTGTCAATCACGTGTCAATCACGTGGGAATCACGCTGGAATCACGTGTTAATCACGTGGGAATCACGTGGGAATCACGTGTCAATCATGTCGGAATCACGTGGAAATCACGTGGGAATCACCTTTCAATCACGTGGAAATCACGTGGGAATCACATGTCAATCACAAGTGAATCACGAGGGAATCACGTGGGAATCACGTGGGAATCACGTGTCAATTAGGTGGGAATCACGTGGGAATCACGTGGGAATCAGGTGGCAATGACGAGACAATTATTTTGGAATCACGTGGGAATCACGTGTCACTCACCTGGGAATCACGTGGGAATCATGTGGGAATCACGGGTCAATCACGTGGGAATCACGTGGGAATCAAGTGGTAATCACGTGGAAATCACGTGGAAATCACGAGGGAATCACGTGGGAATCACGTGTCAATCACGTGGGAATCACGTTGGAATCACGTGGGAGTCACTTGGCAATCACTTGTCAATCACGTGGGAATCACGTGGTAATCACGTGGCAATCTCGTGGGAATCATGTGGGAATCACATGGGAATCGCGTATCAATCATGTGTGAATCACGAGGGAATCACGTTTGAATCACGTGTCAATCACGTGGGAATCACGTGGGAATCACGAGGGAATCAAGTGGAAATTACGTGTCAATCACGTGGGAATCATGTGGGAATCACATGGGAATCACTTGTCAATCACTTGGTAATCACGTGGGAATCACGTGGGAATCACATGGAAATCACGTGCGAATCACGTGGGAGTCACGTGTCAATCACGGGGGAATCACGTGTCAATCAAGTTGAAATCGTGGTAATAAGGTGGGAATCACGTGTCAATCACTTCGGAATCACATGAGAATCACATGGGAATCACGTGAGAATCACGTGGGAATCACGTGTCAATCACTTGGGAATCACGTGGGAATCACGTGGGAATCACGTGTCATTCACGTGGGAAACATGTAGGAATCACGAGTCAATCACGTGGGAATCACTTGGGAATCACATGGGAATTAAGTGGGAATCACGTGGCAATCACGTGGGAATCACGTGGGAATCACGGGACAAGCTCGTGGGAATCACGTGGGAATCTCGTGTCAATCACGTGGGCATCACGTGTCACTCACGTGGGAATCATGTGGGAATCACGTGGGAATCACGTGTCAATCACGTGTGAATCACGTGGGAATCACGTGGGAATCACGTGTCAATCACTTGGTAATCACGTGGGCATCACGTGGGAGTCACATGGAAATCACGTGCGAATCACGTGGGAGTCACGTGTCAATCACGTGGGAATCACGTGTCATTCAGGTTGAAATCGTGGTAATAAGGTGGGAATCACGTGTCAATCACTTCGGAATCACGTGGGAATCACATGGGAATCACGTGAGAATCACGTGGGAATCACGTGTCAATCACTTGGGAATCACGTGGGAATCACGTGGGAATCACGTGTCATTCACGTGGGAAACATGTAGGAATCACGAGTCAATCACGTGGCAATCACGTGGGAATCACGTGGGCATCACGTGTCACTCACGTGGGAATCACATGGGAATCACGTGGGAATCACGTGTCAATCATGTGGGAAACACGTGGGAATCATTTGCGAATCACGTGGGAATCATGGGTCAGTCACGTGGGAATCACGTGGGAGTCACGTGGGAATCACTTGGGAATCACGATGGAATCACCCTTCAATCACGAGGGAATCACTTGGGAATGACGTGGGAATCACGTGTGAATCACGTGTGAATCACGTGGGCATCACGTGCGAATCACGTGGCAATCATGTGGGAATCACGTGGGAATCACGTGGGAATCACTTGGGAGTCACGTGGGAATCACGTGTCAATCACGTGGGAATCACGTGGGAATCACGTGTCAAGCACGCTGAAATCATGAGGGAATCACGTGGGAAACACGTGGGAATCACGTCTCAATTAAGTGGGAATCACGTGAGAATCACATGGGATTCACGTGTCAATTAGGTGGGAATCACGTGGGAATCACGTGGGAATCACGTTTCAGTCATGTGTGATTCATGTGTCAATGACATGGGAGTCACGTGGGAATCTCATGGGAATCACGTGGGAATCACGTGTCAATCATGTGGGAAACACGTGGGAATCATTTGTGAATCACGTGGGAATCATGGGTCAGTCACGTGGGAAACACGTGGGAATCACGTGGCAATCTCGTGGGAATCATGTGGGAATCACTTTGTAATCATGTGGGCATGACGTGTCAATCATTTGGGAATCACGTGGGAATCGCGTATCAATCATGTGTGAATCACGAGGGAATGATGTTTGAATCACGTGTCAATCACGTGGGAATCACGTTGGAATCACGTGGGAATCAAGTGGGAATCACGTGGGAATCAAGTGGAAATTACGTGTCACTCACGTGGGAATCACATGGGAATCACATGTCAATCATGTGGGAAACACGTGGGAATCATTTGCGAATCACGTGGGAATCATGGGTCAGTCACGTGGGAATCACGTGGGAGTCACGTGGGAATCACTTGGGAATCACGATGGAATCACCCTTCAATCACGAGGGAATCACTTGGGAATGACGTGGGAATGACGTGGGAATCACGTGTGAATCACGTGGGCATCACGTGCGAATCACGTGGCAATCATGTGGGAATCACGTGGGAATCACGTGGGAATCACTTGGGAGTCACGTGGGAATCACGTGTCAATCACGTGGGAATCACGTGGGAATCACGTGTCAAGCACGCTGAAATCATGAGGGAATCACGTGGGAAACACGTGGGAATCACGTCTCAATTAAGTGGGAATCACGTGGGAATCACGTGGGATTCACGTGTCAATTAGGTGGGAATCATTGGGAATCACGTCTCAGTCATGTGTGATTCATGTGTCAATGACATGGGAGTCACGTGGGAATCTCATGGGAATCACGTGGGAATCACAAGTCAATTAGGTGGGAATCATGTGGGAATCACGTGGGAAACACGTGGGAATCACGTGGCAATCTCGTGGGAATCATGTGGGAATCACGTGGGAATCACTTTGTAATCACGTGGGCATGACATGTCAATCATTTGGGAATCACGTGGGAATCGCGTATCAATCATGTGTGAATCACGAGGGAATGATGTTTGAATCACGTGTCAATCACGTGGGAATCACGTGGGAATCACGTGGGAATCAAGTGGAAATTACGTGTCAATCACGTGGGAATCACGTGGGAATCACATGGGAATCATGTGTCAATCACTTGGGAATCCCGTGGGAATCACGTGTCAATCACGTGCGAATCACGTGTCAATCACGTGTCAATCACGTGGGAATCACGCTGGAATCACGTGTCAATCACGTGGAAATCACGTGGGAATAAGGTGGGAATCACGTGTCAATCACGTGGGAATCACGTGGGAATCACGTGTCAATCACTTGGGAATCACGTGGGAATCACGTGTCAATCACATGCGAATCACGTGTCAATCATGTGGCAATCACGTGGGAATCACGCTGGAATCACGTGTCAATCACGGGGGAATCACGTGGGAATCACGTGTCAATCACGTGGGAATCACGTGGGTATCACGTGTCAATCTCGTAGGAATCACGTGGGAATCACGTGGGAATCTTGTGTCAATCACGTGGGAATGACGTGGGAATCACGTGTCAATCACGTGGGAATCACGTGGGAATCACCTGGGAATCACGTGAATATCACCTGTCAATCTCGTGGGAATCAAGTTTGAATCACGTGGGAATCACGTGGGAATCACATGTCATTAACGTGGGAATTAGGTGGGAATCACGTGTCAATCAGGTGCGAATCACGTGTCAATCACGTTGCAATCACGTGGGAATCACGTAGGAATCACGTGGGAATCAGGTGTCAATCACTTGGGAACCACGTGGGAATCACGTGTGTATCACGTGTTAATCACGTGGGAATCACGTGTCAATCACTTGGGAATCACGTGGGAATCACTTGTCAATCACGTGCGAATCACGTGTCAATCACGTGGCAATCACGTGGGAATCACTCTGGATCACGTGTCAATCACGTGGGAATTACGTGGGAATCACGTGGGAATCACGTGGGTATCACGTGTCAGTCTCGTGTGAATCACGTGGGAATCACGTGGGAATCTTGTGTCAATCACGCGGGAATGACGTGGGAATCACGTGTCAATCACGTGGGAATCACGCTGGAATCACGTGGGTATCACCTGTCAATCTCGTGGGAATCAAGTGGGAATCACGTGGGAATCACGTGGGAATCACATGTCATTAACGTGGGAATCACGTGGGAATCACGTGTCAATCATGTGCGAATCACATGTCAATCATGTGGCAATCACGTGGGAATCATGTGGGAATCACGTGGGTATCACGTGTCAATCACGTGCGAATCACGTGTCAATCACATGGCAATCACGTGGGAATCAGTGGCAATGACGAGACAATTATTTGGGAATCACGTGGGAATCACGTGTCACTCAACTGGGAATCACGTGGGAATCACGTTGGAATCACGTGGGAGTCACTTGGCAATCACTTGTCAATCACGTGGGAATCACGTGGGAATCACGTGGCAATCTCGTGGGAATCATGTGGGAATCACGTGGGAATCGCGTATCAATCATGTGTGAATCACGAAGGAATCACGTTTGATTCACGTGTCAATCACGTGGGAATCACGTGGGAATCACGAGGGAATCAAGTGGAAATTACGTGTCAATCACGTGGGAATCACGTGTCAGTCAAGTTGAAATCGTGGGAATAAGGTGGGAATCACGTGTCAATCACTTCGGAATCACGTGGGAATCACGTGTCATTCACGTGGGAAACATGTAGGAATCAGGAGTCAATCACGTGGGAATCACTTGGGAATCACATGGGAATCAAGTGGGAATCACGTGGCAATCACGTGGGAATCACGTGAGAATCACGGGTCAAGCACGTGGGTATCACGTGGGAGTCACGTGGCAATCACTTGGGAATCACGATGGAATCACCCTTCAATCACGAGGGAATCACTTGGGAATGACGTTGGAATCACGTGGGATTCACGTGTGAATCACGTGGGCATCACGTGCGAATCACGTGGGAATCATGTGGGAATCACGTGGGAATCACATGGGAATCACTTGGGAGTCACGTGGGAATCACGTGTCAATCACGTGGGAATCACGTGGGAATCACTTGTCAAGCACGCTGAAATCATGAGGGAATCACGTGGGAAACACGTGGGAATCACGTGTCAATTAGGTGGGAATCACGTTGGAATCACGTGGGATTCACGTGTAAATTAGGTGGGAATCCCGTGGGAATCACGTGGGAATCACGTTTCAGTCATGTGGGATTCACGTGTCAATGACATGGGAATCACGTGGGAATCTCACGGGAATCACGTGGGAATCACAAGTCAATTAGGTGTGAATCATGTGGGAATCACGTGGGAATCACGTGTCAATCACGTGGGAATCACGTGGGAATCACTTGGAAATCACGATGGAATCACCCTTCAATCACGAGGGAATCACGTGGGAGGGACGTGGGAATGACGTGGGAATGACGTGGGAATCACGTGTCAGTCACGTGAAAATCACGTGGGACTTACGTGTCAATCACGTGTGAATCACGTGGGAATCACGTGTCAATCACTTGGCAGTCATGTGGGAATCACGTGTCAATCACCAGGGAATCATGTGGGAATCATGTTTCAATCACGTGGAAATCACGTGGGAATCACGTGTCAATCACGAGGAAATCACGTGGGAATCATGTTTCAATCGCGTGGAAATCACGTGGGAATCACGTGTCAATCACGAGGGAATCACGTGGGAATCATGTTTCAATCACGGGGGAATCACGTGGGAATCACTTGGGAATCACGATGGAATCACCCTTCAATCACGAGGGAATCACGTGGGAATGACGTGGGAATGACGTGGGAATCATGTGGGAATGACGTTTCAATCACGAGGGAATCACGTGGGAATCACGTGGGAATCACGTGGGCATCACGTGGTAATCACGTGAGAATCACGAGGGAATCACGTTTCAAACACGAGGGAATCACGTGGGAATCACGTGGGAATCACGTGAGAATCACGTGTAAATCACGTGGGAATCACGTGGGTATGACGTGTCAATCACGTGGAAATCACGTGGGAATTACATGTCAATCACGTGGGAATCACCTGGGAATCACGTGGGAATCACGTGGGAATCACTTGGGAATCACGAGAGAATCACGTGGGAATCACGTGGGAATCACGAGTCAATCACGTGGGAATCACGAGAGAATCACGTGGGAATTACGTGGGAATCACGTGTCAATCACGTGGGAATCACGTGTCAATCACGTGGAAATCACGTGTCAATAACATGGGAATCAAGTGGGAATCATGTGGGAATCAAGTAGGAATCACGTGGAATTCACGTGTCAACCAAGTGGGAATCACGAGGGAATCACGTGTCAATCACTTGGCAGTCATGTGGGAATCACGTGTCAATCACGAGGGAATCACGTGGGAATCACGTGTCAATCACGTGGGAATCACGTGTGAATAACGTGGGAATGACATGGGAATCACGTGGGAATCATGTGGACCTCACGTGGGAATCACGTGTCAATCACGTGGGAATCACGTGTGAATCACTTGTCAATCACGTGGGAATCACGTTGAAATCATGTAGGAATCAGGTGGGAATCATGTGTCAATCACGTGGGAATCACGTGGGAATCACATGTCAATCCCTCGGAAAGCACGTGGGAATCAAGTGGGAATCACGTGTCAATCACGTGGCAATCACGTGTGAATCACGTGGGAATGTCGTGGGAATCACTTGGAAATCACGATTCAATCACGTGGGAATCACGGGGTAATCACGTGGGAATCACGTGTCAGTCACTTGGGAATCACGTGGGAATCACGTGGAAATCACGTGGGAATCACGTGTCAATCACGTGGAAATCACGTGTCAATAACATGGGAATCAAGTGGGAATCATGTGGGAATCAAGTAGGAATCACCTGGAATTCACGTGTCAACCAAGTGGGAATCATGTGGGAATCACTTGTCAATCACATGTGAATCACGTGGGAATCACGTCGGTATCATGTGGGAATCACGTGGGAATCATGTGTCAAGCATGTGGGAATCACGTGGGAATCACGTGTCAATCACGTGGGAATCACGTGGGAATCACGTGTCAATCAAGTGGGAATCACGTGTAAATCACGTGGGAATCACGTGGGAATCACGTGGGAATCACGTGGGTATCACGTGTCAATCTCGTGGGAATCACGTGGGAATAACGTGGGAATCTTGTGTCAATCACGTGGGAATGACGTGGGAATCACGTGTCAAACACGTGGGAATCACGTGGGAATCACGTGGGTATCACCTGTCAATCTCGTGGGAATCAAGTGGGAATCACGGGGGAATCACATGTCATTAACATGGGAATCACGTGGGAATCACGTGTCAGTCAGGTGCGAATCACGTGTAAATCACGTGGCAATAACGTGGGAATCACGTGGCAATCACGTGGGTATCACGTGTCAATCACGTGGCAATCACGTGGGAATCACGCTGGAATCACGTGTCAATCACGTGGGAATCACGTGGGAATCACGTGTCAATCATGTGGGAATCACGTGGAAATCACGTGGGAATCATCTTTCAATAACGTGGAAATCACGTGGGAAGCACGTGGGAATCACGTGTCAATCACGTCGGAATCACGTTGGAATCACGTGGAAATCACGTGGCAATGACAAGACAATTATTTGGGAATCACGTGGGAATCACGTGGGAATCACATGGCAATGACGAGAGAATTATTTGGGAATCACGTGGGAATCACGTGTCACTCACCTGGGAATCATGTGGGAATCATGTGGGAATCATGGGTCAATCACGTGGGAATCACGTGGGAATCAAGTGGTAATCACTGGAAATCACGTAGAAATCACGTGGGAATCACGTGTCAATCACGTGGGAATCACGTGGGAATAACGTGGCAATCTCGTGGGAATCATGTGAGAATCACTTGGGAATCGCGTATCAATCATGTGTGAATCACGAGGGAATCACGTTTGAATCACGTGTCAATCACGTGGGAATCACGTGGGAATCACGAGGGAATCAAGTGGAAATTACGTGTCAATCACGTGGGAATCACGTGGGAATCACATGGGAATCACGTGTCAATCACTTGGTAATCACGTGGGAATCACGTGGGAATCACTTGGGAATCACGATGGAATCACCCTTCAATCACGAGGGAATCACGTGGGAAGGACGTGGGAATGACGTAGGAATGACGTGGGAATCACGTGTCAGTCATGTGGGAATCACGTGGGAATCACGTGGAAATCACGTGGGTATCACGTGTCAATCTCGTGGGAATCACGTGGGAATCACGTGGGAATCTTGTGTCAATCACGTGGGAATGACGTGGGAATCACGTGTCAATCACGTGGGAATCACGTGGGAATCACGTGGGTATCACCTGTCAATCTCGTGGGAATCAAGTGGGAATCACGTGGGAATCACATGTCATTAACGTGGGAATCATGTGTCATTCACGTGGCAATCACATGGGAATCACGTGGGAATCACGTGGGTATCACGTGTCAATCACGTGGCAATCACGTGGGAATCACGCTGGAATCACGTGTTAATCACGTGGGAATCACGGGGGAATCTTGTGTCAATCACGTGGGAATGACGTGGGAATCACGTGTCAATCACGTGGGAATCACGTGGGAATCACGTGGGTATCAACTGTCAATCTCGTGGGAATCAAGTGGGAATCACGTGGGAATCACCTTTCAATCACGTGGGAATCACATGGGAATCACGTGTCAATCACTTGGTAATCACGTGGGAATCACGTGGGAATCACTTGGGAATCACGATGGAATCACCCTTCAATCACGAGGGAATCACGTGGGAAGGACGTGGGAATGACGTAGGAATGACGTGGGAATCACGTGTCAGTCACGTGGGAATCACGTGGGAATCACGTGGGAATCACGTGGGTATCACGTGTCAATCTCGTTGGAATCACGTGGGAATCACGTGGGAATCTTGTGTCAATCACGTGGAAATGACGTGGGAATCACGTGTCAATCACGTGGGAATCACGTGGGAATCACGTGGGTATCACCTGTCAATCTCGTGGGAATCAAGTGGGAATCACGTGGGAATCACATGTCATTAACGTGGGAATGACGTGGGAATCACGTGTCAGTCAGGTGCGAATCATGTGTCAATCACGTGGCAATCACATGGGAATCACGTGGGAATCACGTGGGTATCACGTGTCAATCACGTGGCAATCACGTGGGAATCACGCTGGAATCACGTGTTAATCACGTGGGAATCACGTGGGAATCTTGTGTCAATCACGTGGGAATTACGTGGGAATCACGTGTAAATCACGTGGGAATCACGTGGGAATCACGTGGGTATCACCTGCCAATCTCGTGGGAATCAAGTGGGAATCACGTGGGAATCACATGTCATTAACGTGGGAATCACGTGGGAATCACGTGTCAGTCAGGTGCGAATCATGTGTCAATCACGTGGCAATCACATGGGAATCACGTGGGAATCACGTGGGTATCACGTGTCAATCACGTGTCAATCACGTGGTAATCACGCTGGAATCACGTGTTAATCACGTGGAAATCACGTGGGAATCACCTTTCAATCACGTGGAAATCACGTGGGAATCACGTGTCAATCACAAGTGCATCATGAGGGAATCACGTGGGAATCACGTGGGAATCACGTGTCAATTAGGTGGGAATCACGTGGGAATCACGTGGGAATCAGGTGGCAGTGACGAGACAATTATTTGGGAATCACGTGGGAATCACGTGTCACTCACCTGGGAATCACGTGGGAATCATGTGGGAATCACGGGTCAATCACGTGGGAATCACGTGGGAATCAAGTGGTAATCACGTGGAAATCACTTGGAAATCACGAGGGAATCACGTGGGAATCACGTGTCAATCACGTGGGAATCACGTTGGAATCACGTGGGAGTCACTTGGCAATCACTTGTCAATCACGTGGGAATCACGTGGTAATCACGTGGCAATCTCGTGGGAATCATGTGGGAATCACGTGGGAATCGCGTATCAATCATGTGTGAATCACGAGGGAATCACGTGTCAATCACGTGTCAATCACGTGGGAATCACGTGGGAATCACGAGGGAATCAAGTGGAAATTACGTGTCAATCACGTGGGAATCACGTGGGAATCACATGGGAATCACGTGTCAATCACTTGGTAATCACGTGGGAATCACGTGGGAATCACATGGAAATCACGTGCGAATCACGTGGGAGTCACGTGTCAATCACGTGGGAATCACGTGTCAATCAAGTTGAAATCGTGGTAATAAGGTGGGAATCACGTGTCAATCACTTCGGATTCACGTGGGAATCACATGGGAATCACGTGAGAATCACGTGGGAATCACGTGTCAATCACTTGGGAATCACGTGGGAATCACGTGGCAATCACATGTCATTCACGTTGGAAACATGTAGGAATCACGAGTCAATCACGTGGGAATCACTTGGGAATCACATGGGAATCAAGTGGGAATCACGTGGCAATAACGGGGGAATCACGTGGGAATCACGGGTCAAGCTCGTGGGAATCACGTGGGAATCTCGTGTCAATCACGTGGGCATCACGTGTCACTCACTTGGGAATCACGTGGGAATCACGTGGGTATCACGTGTCAATCACGTGTGAATCACGTGGGAATCACGTGGGAATCACATGTCAATCATGTGGGAAGCACTTGGGAATCATTTGCGAATCACGTGGGAATCATGGGTCAGTCACGTGGGAATCACGTGGGAGTCACGTGGGAATCACTTGGGAATCACGATGGAATCACCCTTCAATCACGAGGGAATCACTTGGGAATGACGTGGGAATGACGTGGGAATCACGTGTGAATCACGTGGGCATCACGTGCGAATCACGTGGCAATCATGTGGGAATCACGTGGGAATCACGTGGGAATCACTTGGGAGTCACGTGGGAATCACGTGTCAATCACGTGGGAATCACGTGGGAATCACGTGTCAAGCACGCTGAAATCATGAGGGAATCACGTGGGAAACACGTGGGAATCACGTGTCAATTAAGTGGGAATCAAGTGGGAATCACGTGGGATTCAGGTGTCAATTCGGTGGGAATCACATGGGAATCACGTGGAAATCACGTTTCAGTCATGTGTGATTCACGTGTCAATGACATGGGAATCACGTGGGAATCTCATGGGAATCACGTGGGAATCACAAGTCAATTAGGTGGGAATCATGTGTGAAGCAAGTGGGAATCACGTGTCAATCACGTGGGAATCACGTGGGAATCACTTGGGAATCACGATGGAATCAACCTTCAATCACGAGGGAATCATGTGGGAAGGACGTGGGAATGACGCGAGAATGACGTAGGAATCACGTGTCAGTCACGTGGGAATCACGTGGGAATCACGTGGGAATCACGTGGGTATCACCTGTCAATCTCGTGGGAATCAAGTGGGAATCACGTGGGAATCACATGTCATTAACGTGGGAATGACGTGGGAATCACGTGTCAGTCAGGTGCGAATCATGTGTCAATCACGTGGCAATCACATGGGAATCACGTGGGAATCACGTGGGTATCACGTGTCAATCACGTGGCAATCACGTGGGAATCACGCTGGAATCACGTGTTAATCACGTGGGAATCACGTGGGAATCTTGTGTCAATCACGTGGGAATGACGTGGGAATCACGTGTCAATCACGTGGGAATCACGTGGGAATCACGTGGGTATCACCTGTCAATCTCGTGGGAATCAAGTGGGAATCACGTGGGAATCACATGTCATTAACGTGGGAATCACGTGGGAATCACGTGTCAGTCAGGTGCGAATCATGTGTCAATCACGTGGCAATCACATGGGAATCACGTGGGAATCACGTGGGTATCACGTGTCAATCACGTGGCAATCACGTGGGAATCACGCTGGAATCACGTGTTAATCACGTGGAAATCACGTGGGAATCACCTTTCAATCACGTGGAAATCACGTGGGAATCACGTGCCAATCACAAGTGCATCATGAGGGAATCACGTGGGAATCACGTGGGAATCACGTGGTAATCACGTGGCATCTCGTGGGAATCATGTGGGAATCACGTGGGAATCGCGTATCAATCATGTGTGAATCACGAGGGAATCACGTGTCAATCACGTGGGAATCACGTGGGAATCACGAGGGAATCAAGTGGAAATTACGTGTCAATCACGTGGGAATCACGTGGGAATCACATGGGAATCACGTGTCAATCACTTGGTAATCACGTGGGAATCACGTGGGAATCACATGGAAATCACGTGCGAATCACGTGGGAGTCACGTGTCAATCACGTGGGAATCACGTGCCAATCAAGTTGAAATCGTGGTAATAAGGTGGGAATCACGTGTCAATCACTTCGGAATCACGTGGGAATCACATGGGAATCACGTGAGAATCACGTGGGAATCACGTGTCAATCACTTGGGAATCACGTGGGAATCACGTGGGAATCACGTGTCATTCACGTGGGAAACATGTAGGAATCACGAGTCAATCACGTGGGAATCACTTGGGAATCACATGGGAATCAAGTGGGAATCACGTGGCAATCACGTGGGAATCACGTGGGAATCACGGGTAAAGCACGTGGGAATTACGTGGGAATCTCGTGTCAATCAAGTGGGCATCACGTGTCACTCACGTGGGAATCACGTGGGAATCACGTGTCAATCACGTGTGAATCACGTGGGAATCACGTGGGAATCACGTGTCAATCATGTGGGAAACACGTGGGAATCATTTGCGAATCACGTGGCAATCATGGTTCAGTCACGTGGGAATCACGTGGGAGTCACGTGGGAATCACTTGGGAATCACGATGGAATCACCCTTCAATCACGAGGGAATCACTTGGGAATGACGTGGGAATCACGTGTGAATCACGTGGGCATCACGTGCGAATCACGTGGGAATCATGTGGGAATCACGTGGGAATCACGTGGGAATCACTTGGGAGTCACGTGGGAATCACGTGTCAATCACGTGGGAATCACGTGGGAATCACGAGGGAATCAAGTGGAAATTACGTGTCAATCACGTGGGAATCACGTGGGAATCACATGGGAATCACGTGTCAATCACTTGGTAATCACGTGGGAATCACGTGGGAATCACTTGGGAATCACGATGGAATCACCCTTCAATCACGAGGGAATCACGTGGGAAGGACGTGGGAATGACGTAGGAACGACGTGGGAATCACGTGTCAGTCACGTGGGAATCACGTGGGAATCACGTGGGAATCTTGTGTCAATCACGTGGGAATGATGTGGCAATCACGTGTCAATCACGTGGGAATCACGTGGGAATCACGTGGGTATCACCTGTCAATCTCGTGGGAATCAAGTGGGAATCACGTGGGAATCATATGTCATTAACGTGGGAATCACGTGGGAATCACGTGTCAGTCAGGTGCGAATCATGTGTCAATCACGTGGCAATCACATGGGAATCACGTGGGAATCATGTGGGTATCACGTGTCAATCACGTGTTAATCACGTGGGAATCACATGGGAATCACGAGTCAATCATGACGGAATCACGTGGAAATCACGTGGGAATCACCTTTCAATCACGTGGAAATCACGTGGGAATCACGTGTCAATCACAAGTGAATCATGAGGGAATCACGTGGGAATCACGTGTCAATTAGGTGGGAATCACGTGGGAATCACGTGGGAATCAGGTGGCAATGACGAGACAATTATTTGGGAATCACGTGGGAATCACGTGTCACTCACCTGGGAATCACGTGGGAATCATGTGGGAATCACGGGTCAATCACGTGGGAATCACGTGGGAATCAAGTGGTAATCACGTGGAAATCACGTGGAAATCACGAGGGAATCACGTGGGAATCAAGTGTCAATCACGTGGGAATCACGTTGGAATCACGTGGGAGTCACTTGGCAATCACTTGTCAATCACGTGGGAATCACGTGGTAATCACGTGGCAATCTCGTGGGAATCATGTGGGAATCTCGTGGGAATCGTGTATCAATCATGTGTGAATCACGAGGGAATCACGTTTGAATCCCGTGTCAATCACGTGGGAATCACGTGGGAATCACGAGGGAATCAAGTGGAAATTACGTGTCAATCACGTGGGAATCACGTGGGAATCACATGGGAATCACGTGTCAATCACTTGGTAATCACGTGGGAATCACGTGGGAATCACATGGAAATCACGTGCGAATCACGTGGGAGTCACGTCTCAATCACGTGGGAATCACGTGTCAATCAAGTTGAAATCGTGGTAATAAGGTGGGAATCACGTGTCAATCACTTCGGAATCACGTGGGAATCACATGGGAATCACGTGAGAATCACGTGGGAATCACGTGTCAATCACTTGGGAATCACGTGGGATTCACGTGGGAATCACGTGTCATTCACGTGGGAAACATGTAGGAATCACGAGTCAATCACGTGGGAATCACTTGGGAATCACATGGGAATCAAGTGGGAATCACGTGGCCATCACGGGGGAATCACGTGGGAATCACGGGTCAAGCTCGTGGGAATCACGCGGGAATCTCGTGTCAATCACGTGGGCATCACGTGTCACTCACGTGGGAATCACGTGGGAATCACGTGGGTATCACGTGTCAATCACGTGTGAATCACGTGGGAATCACGTGGGAATCACGTGTCAATTAGGTGGGAATCACGTGGGAATCACGTGGGAATCAGGTGGCAATCACGTGCGAATCATGTGTCAATCACGTGGCAATCACATGGGAATCACGTGGGAATCACGTGGGTATCACGTGTCAATCACGTGGCAATCACGTGGGAATCACGCTGGAATCACGTGTTAATCACGTGGAAATCACGTGGGAATCACCTTTCAATCACGTGGAAATCACGTGGGAATCACGTGTCAATCACAAGTGAATCATGAGGGAATCACGTGGGAATCACGTGGGAATCACGTGTCAATTAGGTGGGAATCAGGTGGGAATCACGTGGGAATCAGGTGGCAGTGACGAGACAATTATTTGGGAATCACGTGGGAATCACGTGTAACTCACCTGGGAATCACGTGGGAATCATGTGGGAATCACGGGTCAATCACGTGGGAATCACGTGGGAATCACGTGGGAGTCACTTGGCAATCACTTGTCAATCACGTGGGAATCACGTGGTAATCACGTGGCAATCTCGTGGGAATCATGTGGGAATCACGTGGAAATCGCGTATCAATCATGTGTGAATCACGAGGGAATCACGTGTCAATCACGTGTCAATCACGTGGGAATCACGTGGAAATCACGAGGGAATCAAGTGGAAATTACGTGTCAATCACGTGGGAATCACGTGGGAATCACATGGGAATCACGTGTCAATCACTTGGTAATCACGTGGGAATCACGTGGGAATCACATGGAAATCACGTGCGAATCACGTGGGAGTCACGTGTCAATCACGTGGGAATCACGTGTCAATCAAGTTGAAATCGTGGTAATAAGGTGGGAATCACGTGTCAATCACTTCGGAATCACGTGGGAATCACATGGGAATCACGTGAGAATCACGTGGGAATCACGTGTCAATCACTTGGGAATCACGTGGGAATCACGTGGCAATCACGTGTCATTCACGTGGGAAACATGTAGGAATCACCAGTCAATCACGTGGGAATCACTTGGGAATCACATGGGAATCAAGTGGGAATCACGTGGCAATCACGGGGGAATCACGTGGGAATCACGGGTCAAGCTCGTGGGAATCACGTGGGAATCTCGTGTCAATCACGTGGGCATCACGTGTCACTCACGTGGGAATCACGTGGGAATCACGTGGGTATCACGTGTCAATCACGTGTGAATCACGTGGGAATCACGTGGGAATCACATGTCAATCATGTGGGAAACACTTGGGAATCATTTGCAAATCACGTGGGAATCATGGGTCAGTCACGTGGGAATCACGAGGGAGTCACGTGGGAATCACTTGGGAATCACGATGGAATCACCCTTCAATCACGAGGGAATCACTTGGGAATGACCTGGGAATCACGTGGGAATCACGTGTGAATCACGTGGGCATCACGTGCGAATCACGTGGCAATCATGTGGGAATCACGTGGGAATCACGTGGGAATCACTTGGGAGTCACGTGGGAATCACGTGTCAATCACGTGGGAATCACGTGGGAATCACGTGTCAAGCATGCTGAGATCATGAGGGAATCACGTGGGAAACACGTGGGAATCACGTGTCAATTAAGTGGGAATCACGTGGGAATCACGTGGGATTCACGTGTCAATTCGGTGGGAATCACGTGGGAATCACGTGGGAATTACGTTTCAGTCATGTGTGATTCACGTGTCAATGACATGGGAATCACGTGGGAATCTCATGGGAATCACGTGGGAATCACAAGTCAATTAGGTGGGAATCATGTGTGAAGCAAGTGGGAATCACGTGTCAATCACGTGGGAATCACGTGGGAATCACTTGGGAATCACGATGGAATCAACCTTCAATCACGAGGGAATCATGTGGGAAGGACGTGGGAATGACGCGGGAATGACGTGGGAATCACGTGTCAGTCACGTGGGAATCACGTGGGAATCACGTGGGAATCACGTGGGAATCAACTTGAAATCACGTGTCAATCACGTGGGAATCACGTGGGAATCACGTGGGAATCAAGTGGAAATCACGTGTCAATCAGGTGGGAATCACGTTGGAATCACGTGGGAATCACTTGGCAATCACGTGTCAATCACGTGGGTATCACGTGGGAAACACGTGGGAATCACGTGGCAATCTCGTGGGAATCATGTGGGAATCACGTGGGAATCATGGTGTAATCACGTGGGAATGACGTGTCAATCATTTGGGAATCACGTGGGAATCGCGTATCAATCATGTGTGAATCACGAGGGAATGACGTTTGAATCACGTGTCAATCACGTGGGAATCACGTGGGAATCACGTGGGAATCAAGTGGAAATTACGTGTCAATCACGTGGGAATCACGTGGGAATCACATGGGAATCATTTGTCAATCACTTGGGAATCCCGTGGGAATCACGTGTCAATCACGTGCGAATCACGTGTCAATCACGTGTCAATCACGTGGGAATCACGCTGGAATCACGTGTCAATCACGTGGGAATCACGTGAGAATAAGGTGGGAATCACGTGTCAATCACTTGGGAATCACGTGGGAATCACGTGGGAATCACGTCGGTATCATGTGGGAATCACGTGGGAATCATGTGTCAAGCACGTGGGAATCACGTGGGAATCACGTCGGTATCACGTGGGAATCACGTGGGAATCACGTGTCAATCACGTGGGAATCACGTGTCAATCACGTGGGAATCACGTGGGAATCACGTGGGAATCACGTGGGTATCACGTGTCAATCTCGTGGGAATCACGTGGGAATCACGTGGGAATCTTGTGTCAATCACGTGGGAATGACGTGGGAATCACGTGTTAAAAACGTGGGAATCACGTGGGAATCACGTGGGTATCACCTGTCAATCTCGTGGGAATCAAGTGGGAATCACGGGGGAATCACATGTCATTAACATGGGAATCACGTGGGAATCACGTGTCAGTCAGGTGCGAATCACGTGTCAATCACGTGGCAATCACGTGGGAATCACGTGGCAATCACGTGGGTATCACATGTCAATCACGTGGCAATCACGTGGGAATCACGGTGGAATCACGTGTCAATCACGTGGGAATCACGTGGGAATCACGTGTCAATCATGTGGGAATCACATGGAAATCACGTGGGAATCATCTTTCAATCACGTGGAAAACACGTGGGAAGCACGTGGGAATCACGTGTCAATTAGGTGGGAATCACGTTGGAATCACGTGGAAATCACGTGGCAATGACGAGACAATTATTTGGGAATCACGTGGGAATCACGTGGGAATCACATGGCAATGACGAGACAATTATTTGGGAATCACGTGGGAATCACGTGTCACTCACCTGGGAATCACGTGGGAATCATGTGGGAATCATGGGTCAATCACGTGGGAATCACGTGGGAATCAAGTGGTAATCACTGGAAATCACGTAGAAATCACGTGGGAATCACGTGGGAATCACGTGTCAATCACGTGGGAATCACGTGGGAATAACGTGGCAATCTCGTGGGAATCATGTGAGAATCACGTGGGAATCGCGTATCAATCATGTGTGAATCACGAGGGAATCACGTTTGAATCACGTGTCAATCACGTGGGAATCACGTGGGAATCACGAGGGAATCAAGTGGAAATTACGTGTCAATCACGTGGGAATCACATGGGAATCACGTGTCAATCACTTGGTAATCACGTGGGAATCACGTGGGAATCACTTGGGAATCACGAAGGAATCACCCTTCAATCACGAGGGAATGACGTAGGAATGACGTGGGAATCACGTGTCAGTCACGTGGGAATCACGTGGGAATCACGTGGGAATCACGTGGGTATCACGTGTCAATCTCGTTGGAATCACGTGGGAATCACGGAATCTTGTGTCAATCACGTGGAAATGACGTGGGAATCACGTGTCAATCACGTGGGAATCACGTGGGAATCACGTGGGTATCACCTGTCAATCTCGTGGGAATCAAGTGGGAATCACGTGGGAATCACATGTCATTAACGTGGGAATGACGTGGGAATCACGTGTCAGTCAGGTGCGAATCATGTGTCAATCACGTGGCAATCACATGGGAATATCGTGGGAATCACGTGGGAATCTTGTGTCAATCACGTGGGAATGACGTGGGAATCACGTGTCAATCACATGGGAATCACGTGGGAATCACGTGGGTATCACGCTGGAATCACGTGTTAATCACGTGGAAATCACGTGGGAATCACCTTTCAATCACGTGGAAATCACGTGGGAATCACGTGTCAATCACAAGTGCATCATGAGGGAATCACGTGGGAATCACGTGGGAATCACGTGTAAATTAGGTGGGAATCACGTGGGAATCACGTGGGAATCAGGTGGCAGTGACGAGACAATTATTTGGGAATCACGTGGGAATCACGTGTCACTCACCTGGGAATCACGTGGGAATCATGTGGGAATCACGGGTCAATCACGTGGGAATCACGTGGGAATCAAGTGGTAATCACGTGGAAATCACGTGGAAATCACGAGGGAATCACGTGGGAATCACGTGTCAATCACGTGGGAATCACGTTGGAATCACGTGGGAGTCACTTGGCAATCACTTGTCAATCACGTGGGAATCACGTGGTAATCACGTGGCAATCTCGTGGGAATCATGTGGGAATCACGTGGGAATCGCGTATCAATCATGTGTGAATCACGAGGGAATCACGTGTCAATCACCTGGGAATCACGTGGGAATCACGAGGGAATCAAGTGGAAATTACGTGTCAATCACGTGGGAATCACATGGGAATCACATGGGAATCACGTGTCAATCACTTGGTAATCACGTGGGAATCACGTGGGAATCACATGGAAATCACGTGCGAATCACGTGGGAGTCACGTGTCAATCACGTGGGAATCACGTGTCAATCAAGTTGAAATCGTGGTAATAAGGTGGGAATCACGTGTCAATCACTTCGGAATCACGTGGGAATCACATGGGAATCACGTGAGAATCACGTGGGAATCACGTGTCAATCACTTGGGAGTCACGTGGGAATCACGTGGGAATCACGTGTCATTCACGTGGGAAACATGTAGGAATCACGAGTCAATCACGTGGGAATCACTTGGGAATCACATGGGAATCAAGTGGGAATCACGTGGCAATCACGTGGGAATCACGTGGGAATCACGGGTAAAGCACGTGGGAATTACGTGGGAATCTCGTGTCAATCAAGTGGGCATCACGTGTCACTCACGTGGGAATCACGTGGGAATCACGTGGGAATCACGTGTCAATCACGTGTGAATCACGTGGGAATCACGTGGGAATCACGTGTCAATCATGTGGGAAACACGTGGGAATCATTTGCGAATCACGTGGCAATCATGGGTCAGTCACGTGGGAATCACGTGGGAGTCACGTGGGAATCACTTGGGAATCACGATGGAATCACCCTTCAATCACGAGGGAATCACTTGGGAATGACGTGGGAATCACGTGTGAATCACGTGGGCATCACGTGCGAATCACGTGGGAATCATGTGGGAATCACGTGTCAATCACGTGGGAATCACGTGGGAATCACGAGGGAATCAAGTGGAAATTACGTGTCAATCACGTGGGAATCACGTGGGAATCACATGGGAATCACGTGTCAATCACTTGGTAATCACGTGGGAATCACGTGGGAATCTCTTGGGAATCACGATGGAATCACCCTTCAATCACGAGGGAATCACGTGGGAAGGACGTGGGAATGACGTAGGAATGACGTGGGAATCACGTGTCAGTCACGTGGGAATCACGTGGGAATCACGTGGGAATCACGTGGGTATCACGTGTCAATCTCGTGGGAATCACGTGGGAATCACGTGGGAATCTTGTGTCAATCACGTGGGAATGACGTGGGAATCACGTGTCAATCACGTGGGAATCACGTGGGTATCACCTGTCAATCTCGTGGGAATCAAGTGGGAATCACGTGGGAATCATATGTCATTAACGTGGGAATCACGTGGGAATCACGTGTCAGTCAGGTGCGAATCATGTGTCAATCACGTGGCAATCACATGGGAATCACGTGGGAATCACGTGGGTATCACGTGTCAATCACGTGGCAATCACGTGGGAATCACGCAGGAATCACGTGTTAATCACGTGGGAATCACGTGGGAATCACGAGTCAATCATGACGGAATCACGTGGAAATCACGTGGGAATCACCTTTCAATCACGTGGAAATCACGTGGGAATCACGTGTCAATCACAAGTGAATCATGAGGGAATCACGTGGGAATCACGTGTCAATTAGGTGGGAATCACGTGGGAATCACGTGGGAATCAGGTGGCAGTGACGAGACAATTATTTGGGAATCACGTGGGAATCACGTGTCACTCACCTGGGAATCACGTGGGAATCATGTGGGAATCACGGTTCAATCACGTGGGAATCACGTGGGAATCAAGTGGTAATCACGTGGAAATCACGTGGAAATCACGAGGGAATCACGTGGGAATCACGTGTCAATCACGTGGGAATCACGTTGGAATCACGTGGGAGTCACTTGGCAATCACTTGTCAATCACGTTGGAATCACGTGGTAATCACGTGGCAATCTCGTGGGAATCATGTGGGAATCTCGTGGGAATCGCGTATCAATCATGTGTGAATCACGAGGGAATCACGTTTGAAAAACGTGTCAATCACGTGGGAATCACGTGGGAATCACGAGGGAATCAAGTGGAAATTACGTGTCAATCACGTGGGAATCACGTGGGAATCACATGGGAATCACGTGTCAATCACTTGGTAATCACGTGGGAATCAATGGGAATCACATGGAAATCACGTGCGAATCACGTGGGAGTCACGTGTCAATCACGTGGGAATCACGTGTCAATCAAGTTGAAATCGTGGTAATAAGGTGGGAATCACGTGTCAATCACTTCGGAATCACGTGGGAATCACATGGGAATCACGTGAGAATCACGTGGGAATCACGTGTCAATCACTTGGGAATCACGTGGGATTCACGTGGGAATCACGTGTCATTCACGTGGGAAACATGTAGGAATCACGAGTCAATCACGTGGGAATCACTTGGGAATCACATGGGAATCAAGTGGGAATCACGTGGCAATCACGGGGGAATCACGTGGGAATCACGGGTCAAGCTCGTGGGAATCACGCGGGAATCTCGTGTCAATCACGTGGGCATCACGTGTCACTCACGTGGGAATCACGTGGGAATCACGTGGGTATCACGTGTCAATCACGTGTGAATCACGTGGGAATCACGTGGGAATCACATGTCAATCATGTGGGAAACACCTGGAATCATTTGCGAATCACGTGGGAATCATGGGTCAGTCACGTGGGAATCACGTGGGAGTCACGTGCGAATCACTTGGGAATCACGATGCAATCACCCTTCAATCACGAGGGAATCACTTGTGAATGACGTGGGAATCACGTGGGAATCACGTGTGAATCACGTGGGCATCACGTGCGAATCACGTGGCAATCATGTGGGAATCACGTGGGAATCACGTGGGAATCACTAGGGAGTCACGTGGGAATCACGTGTCAATCACGTGGGAATCACGTGGGAATCACGTGTCAAGCACGCTGAAATCATGAGGGAATCACGTGGGAAACACGTGGGAATCACGTGTGAATTAAGTGGAAATCACGTGGGAATCACGTGGGATTCACGTGTCAATTCGGTGGGAATCACGTGGGAATCACGTGGGAATCACGTTTCAGTCATGTGTGATTCACGTGTCAATGACATGGGAATCACGTGGGAATCTCATGGGAATCACGTGGGAATCACAAGTCAATTAGGTGGGAATCATGTGTGAAGCACGTGGGAATCACGTGTCAATCACGTGGGAATCACGTGGGAATCACTTGGGAATCACGATGGAATCAACCTTCAATCACGAGGGAATCATGTGGGAAGGACGTGGGAATGACGCGGGAATGACGTGGGAATCACGTGTCAGTCACGTGGGAATCACGTGGGAATCACGTGGGAATCAACTTGAAATCACGTGTCAATCACGTGGAAATCACGTGGGAATCACGTGGGAATCAAGTGGAAATCACGTGTCAATCAGGTGGGAATCACGTTGGAATCACGTGGGAATCACTTGGGAATCACGTGTCAGTCACGTGGGAATCACGTGGGAAACACGTGGGAATCACGTGGCAATCTCGTGGGAATCATGTGGGAATCACGTGGGAATCACGGTGTAATCACGTGGGCATGACGTGTCAATCATTTGGGAATCACGTGGGAATCGCGTATCAATCATGTGTGAATCACGAAGGAATGACGTTTGAATCAAGTGTCAATCACGTGGGAATCACGTGGGAATCACGTGGGAATCAAGTGGAAATTACGTGTCAATCACGTGGGAATCATGTGGGAATCACATGGGAATCATTTGTCAATCACTTGGGAATCCCGTGGGAATCACGTGTCAATCACGTGCGAAACACGTGTCAATCACGTGTCAATCACGTGGGAATCACGCTGCAATCACGTGTCAATCACGTGGGAATCACGTGGGAATAAGGTGGGAATCACGTGTCAATCACTTGGGAATCACGTGGGAATCACGTGGGAATAACGTGTGTATCACGTGTCAATCACGTGGGAATCACGTGGGAATCACGTGTCAATCACTTGGGAATCACGTGGGAATCACGTGTCAATCACGTGCGAATCAAGTGTCAATCATGTGGCAATCACGTGGGAATCACGCTGGAATCACGTGTCAATCACGTGGGAATCACGTGGGAATCACGTGTCAATCACGTGGGAATCACGTAGAAATCACATGGGAATCACGTGGGTATCACGTGTCAATCTCGTAGGAATCACGTGGGAATCACGTGGGAATCTTGTGTCAATCACGTGGGAATGACATGGGAATCACGTGTCAATCACGTGGGAATCACGTGGGAATCACCTGGGAATCACGTGAATATCACCTGTCAATCTCGTGGGAATCAAGTGGGAATCACGTGGGAATCACGTGTGAATCACATGTCATTAACGTGGGAATCACGTGGGAATCACGTGGGAATCACATGTCATTAACGTGGGAATCACGTGGGAATCACGTGTCAATCAGGTGCGAATCACGTGTCAATCACGTTGCAATCACGTGTCAATCACTTGGGAACCACGTGGGAATCACGTGTGTATCACGTGTCAATCACGTGGGAATCACGTGGGAATCACGTGTCAATCACTTGGGAATCACGTGGGAATCACTTGTCAATCACGTGCGAATCACTAAATCACGTGGCAATCACGTGGGAATCACGCTGGATCACGTGTCAATCACGTGGGAATCACGTGGGAATCACGTGGTAATCACGTGGGTATCACGTGTCAGTCTCGTGGGAATCACGTGGGAATCACGTGGGAATCTTGTTTCAATCACGCGGGAATGACGTGGGAATCATGTGTCAATCACGTGGGAATCACGCTGGAATCACGTGGGTATCACTTGTCAATCTCTTGGTAATCAAGTGGGAATCACGTGGGAATCACGTGGGAATCACATGTCATTAACGTGGGAATCACGTGGGAATCACGTGTCAATCATGTGCGAATCACATGTCAATCATGTGGCAATCACGTGGGAATCATGTGGGAATCACGTGGGTATCACGTGTCAATCACGTGCGAATCACGTGTCAATCACGTGGCAATCACGTGGGAATCATGTGTCAATCACGGGGGAATCACTTGGGAATCACGTGTCAATCACGTGGGAATCACGAGGGAATCACGTGGGAATCACGTGGGTATCACGTATCAATCTCGTGGGAATCACGTGGGAATCACGTTGGAATCTTTTGTCAATCACGTGGGAATGACGTGGGAATCACGTGTCAATCACGTGGGAATCACGTGGGAATCACGTGGGTATCACCTGTCAATCTCGTAGGAATCAAGTGGGAATCACGTGGGAATCACATGTCATTAACATGGGAATCACGTGGGAATCACGTGTCAGTCAGGTGCGAATGACGTGTCAATCACGTGGCAATCACGTGGGAATCACGTGGGAATCACGTGGGTATCACGTGTCAATCACGTGGCAATCACGTGGGAATCACGCTGGAATCACGTGTCAATCATGTGGGTATCACGTGGGAATCACGTGTCAGTCATGTGGGAATCACGTGGAAATCACGTGGGAATCACCTTTCAATCACGTGGAAATCACGTGGGAATCACGTGGGAATCACGTGTCAATCACGTGGGAATCACGTTGGAATCACGTGGGAATCACGTGGCAATGACGAGACAATTATTTGGGAATCACGTGGGAATCACGTGGGAATCACGTGTCAATTAGGTGGGAATCTCGTGGGAATCACGTGGGAATCACGTGGGAATGACGAGACAATTATTTGGGAATCACGTGGGAATCACGTGTCACTCACCTGGGAATCACGTGAAAATCATGTGGGAATCACGGGTCAATCACGTGGGAATAACGTGGGAATCAAGTGGTAATCACGTGGAAATCACGTGGGAATCACGTGTCAATCACGTGGGAATCACGTTGGAATCACGTGGGAGTCAATTGGCAATCACTTGTCAATCACGCGGGAATCACGTGGGAATCACGTGGCAATCTCGTGGGAATCATGTGAGAATCACGTGGGAATCGCGTATCAATCATGTGTGAATCACGAGGGAATCACGTTTGAATCACGTGTCAATCACGTGGGAATCACGTGGGAATCACGAGGGAATCAAGTGGAAATTACGTGTCAATCACGTGGGAATCACGTGGGAATCACATGGGAATCACGTGGGAATCACATGGAAATCACGTGAGAATCACGTGGGAGTCACGTGTCAATCACGTGGGAATCACGTGTCAAACTAGTGGGAAATCGTGGGAATAAGGTGGGAGTCACGAGTCAATGACTTGGGAATCACGTGGGAATCACATGGGAATCACGTGAGAATCACGTGGGAATCACATGTCAATCACTTGGGAATCACGTGGGAATCACGTGGGAATCACATGTCAATCACTTGGGAATAACGTGGGAATCACTTGGGAATCACATGGGAATCACGGGTAAAGCACGTGGGAATTACGTGGGAATCTCGTGTCAATCAAGTGGGCATCACGTGTCACTCACGTGGGAATCACGTGGGAATCACGTGGGAATCACTTGTCAATCACGTGGGAATCACGTGGGAATCACGTGTCAATCATGTGGGAAACACGTGGGAATCATTTGCGAATCACGTGGCAATCATGGGTCAGTCACGTGGGAATCACGTGGGAGTCACGTGGGAATCACTTGGGAATCACGATGGAATCACCCTTCAATCACGAGGGAATCACTTGGGAATGACGTGGGAATCACGTGTGAATCACGTGGGCATCACGTGCGAATCACGTGGGAATCATGTGGGAATCACGTGGGAATCACGTGGGAATCACGTGTCAAGCACGCTGAAATCATGAGGGAATCACGTGGGAAACACGTGGGAATCACGTGTCTATTAGGTGGGAATCACGTGGGAATCACGTGGGATTCACGTTTCAATTAGGTGGGAATCACGTGGGAATCACGTGGGAATCACGTGGGAATCACAAGTCAATTAGGTGGGAATCATGTGGGAATCACGTGGGAATCACGTGTCAATCACGTGGGAATCACGTGGGAATCACGTGGGAATCACGTGGGTATCACGTGTCAATCTCATGGGAATCACGTGGGAATCACGTGGGAATCTTGTGTCAATCACGTGGGAATGACTTGGGAATCATGTGTCAATCACGTGGGAATCACGTGGGATTCACGTGGGTATCACCTTTCAATCTCGTGGGAATCAAGTGGGAATCACGTGGAAATCACATGTCATTAACGTGGGAATCACGTGGGAATCACGTGTCAGTCAGGTGCGAATCACGTGTCAATCACGTGGCAATCACGTGGGAATCACGTGGGTATCACGTGTCCATCACGTGGCAATCACGTGGGAAACACGCTGTAATCACGTGTCAATCACGTGGGAATCACGTGGGAATCACATGTCAATCATGTGGGAATCACGTGGAAATCACGTGGGAATCACCTTTCAATCACGTGGAAATCACGTGGGAATCACGTGTCAATCACAAGTGAATCACGAGGGAATCACGTGGGAATCACGTGGGAATCACTTGTCAATTAATTGGGAATCACGTGGAAATCACGTGGGAATCAGGTGGCAATCACGTGGGAATGACGTGGGAATCACGTGTCAATCACGTGGGAATCACGTGGGAATCACGTGGGTATCACCTGTCAATCTCGTGGGAGTCAAGTGGGAATCACGTGGGAATCACATGTCATTAACGTGGGAATCACGTGCGAATCACGTGTCAGTCAAGTGCGAATCACGTGTCAATCACGTGGCAATCACGTGGGAATCACGTGGGTATCACGTGTCCATCACATGGCAATCACGTGGGAATCAGGCTGGAATCACGTGTCAATCACGTGGGAATCACGTGGGAATCACGTGTCAATCATGTGGGAATCACGTGGAAATCACGTGGGAATCACCTTTCAATCACGTGGGAATCACGTGGGAATCACATGTCAATTAGGTGGGAATCACGTGGGAATCACGTGGGAATCAGGTGGCACTGACGGGACAATTATTTGGGAATCACGTGGGAATCACGTGTCACTCACCTGGGAATCACGTGGGAATCATGTGGGAATCACGAGTCAATCACGTGGGAATCACGTTGGAATACGTGGGAGTCACTTGGCAATCACTTGTCAATCACGTGGGAATCACGTGGGAATCACGTGGCAATCTCGTGGGAATCATGTGGGAATCACGTGGGAATCGCGTATCAATCATGTGTGAATCACGAAGGAATCACGTTTGAATCACGTGTCAATCACGTGGGAATCACGTGTCAATCAAGTTGAAATCGTGGGAATAAGGTGGGAATCACGTGTCAATCACTTCGGAATCACGTGGGAATCACGTGTCATTCACGTGGGAAACATGTAGGAATCACGAGTCAATCACGTGGGAATCACTTGGGAATCACATGGGAATCACGTGGGAATCACGGGTCAAGCACGTGAGAATCACGTGGGAATCTCGTGTGAATCACATGGGCATCACGTGTCACTCACGTGGGAATCACGTGGGAATCACGTGTCAATCATGTGGGAAACACGTGGGAATCATTTGCGAATCACGTGGGAATCATGGGTCATTCACGTGGGAATCACGTGGGAGTCACGTGGGAATCACTTGGGAATCACGATAGAATCACCCTTCAATCACGAGGGAATCACTTGGGAATGACGTTGGAATCACGTGGGAATCACGTGTGAATCACGTGGGCATCACGTGCGAATCACGTGGGAATCATGTGGGAATCACGTGGGAATCACATGGGAATCACTTGGGAGTCACGTGGGAATCACGTTTCAATCACGTGGGAATCACGTGGGAATCACGTGGGAATCACGTGTCAAGCACGCTGAAATCATGAGGGAATCACGTGGGAAACACGTGGGAATCACGTGTCAATTAGGTGGGAATCACTTTGGAATCACGTGGGATTCACGTGTCAATTATTTGGGAATCCCGTGGGAATCACGTGGGAATCACATTTCAGTCATGTGGGATTCCCGTGTCAATGACATGGGAATCACGTGGGAATCTCATGGGAATCACGTGGGAATCACAAGTCAATTAGGTGGGAATCATGTGGGAATCACGTGGGAATCACGTGTCAATCACGTGGGAATCACGTGGGAATCACTTGGGAATCACGATGGAATCACCCTTCAATCACGAGGGAATCACCTGGGAGGTACGTGGGAATGACGTGGGAATGACGTGGGAATCACGTGTCGGTCACGTGGGAATCACGTGGGAATCACGTGGGAATCACTTGAGCATCACTTGTAAATCACGTGGGAATGACGTGGGAATGACGTGTCAATCACGTGAAAATCACGTGGCACTTACGTGTCAATCACGTGTGAATCACGTGGGAATCACGTGTCAATCACTTGGCAGTCATGTGGGAATCACGTGTCAATCACGAGGGAATCACGTGGGAATCATGTTTCAATCACGTGGAAATCACGTGGGAATCACGTGCCAATCACGAGGGAATCACGTGGGAATCATGTTCAATCACGTGTCAATCACGTGGGAATCACGTGTCTGTCACGAGGGAATCACGTGGGAATCATGTTCAATCACGTGTCAATCACGTGTGAATCACGTGGGAATCACGTGTCAATCACTTGGCAGTCATGTGGGAATCACGTGTCAATCACGAGGGAATCACGTGGGAATTATGTTTCAATCACGTGGAAATCACGTGGGAATCACGTGTCAATCACGAGGGAATCACGTGGGAATCATGTTCAATCACGTGTCAATCACGTGGGAATCACGTGTCTGTCACGAGGTAATCACGTGGGAATCATGTTCAATCACGTGTCAATCACGTGTGAATCACGTGGGAATCACGTGTCAATCACTTGGCAGTCATGTGGGAATGACGTGTCAATCACGTGGAAATCACGTAGGACTTACGTGTCAATCACGTGTGAATCACGCTGGAATCACGTGTCAATCACGTGGGAATCACGTGTCAATCACATGGGAATCACGTGGGAATCACGTGGGAATCACGTGGCAATCTCGTGGGAATCATGTGGAAATCACGTGGGAATCACGTTGGAATCACGTGGGAATGACGTGACAATCATTTGGGAATCACGTGGGAATCGCGTATCAATCATGTGTGAATCACGAGGGAATCAATTTGAATCACGTGTCAATCACGTGGGAATCACGTGGGAATCAAGTGGAAATCACGTGTCAATCACGTGGGAATCATGTGGGAATCACATGGGAATCACATGTCAATCACTTGGTAATCACGTGGGAATCACGTGGGAATCACATGGGAATCACGTGAGAATCACGTGGGAGACACGTGTCAATCACGTGGGAATCACGTGTCAATCAAGTGGGAAATCGTGGGATTAAGGAGGGAACCACGTGTCAATCACTTGGGAATCACGTGGGAATCACATGGGAATCACGTGAGAATCACGTGGGAATGACGTGTCAATCACTTGGGAATGACGTGGGAATCACGTGTCATTCACGTGGGAAACATGTAGGAATCACGAGTCAATCACGTGGGAATCACTTGGGAATCACATGGGAATCACGTGGGAATCATGTGTCAATCACGTGTGAATCACGTGGGAATCACGTGGGAATCACCTTTCAATCACGTGGAAATCACGTGGGAATCACGTGTCAATCACAAGTGAATCACGACGGAATCATGTGGGAATCACGTGGGAATCACGTGTCAATTAGGTGGGAATCACGTGGGAATCACGTGGGAATCACGTGGGAATCACGTGGCAATGACAAGACAATTATTTGGGAATCACGTGGGAATCACGTGTCACTCACCTGGGAATCACGTGGGTATCATGTGCGAATCACGGGTCAATCACGTGGGAATCACGTGGGAATCACGTGGTAATCACGTGGAAATCACGTGGAAATCACGTGGGAATCACGTGGGAATCACGTGTCAATCACGTGGGAATCACGATGAAATCACGTGGGAATCACGTGGGAGTCACGTGTCAATTAAGTGGGAATCACGTGGGAATCACGTGGGATTCACGTGTCAATTCGGTGGGAATCACGTGGGAATCACGTGGGAATCACGTTTCAGTCATTTGTGATTCACGTGTCAATGACATGGGAATCACGTGGGAACCTCATGGGAATCACGTGGGAATCACAAGTCAATTAGGTGGGAATCATGTGTGAAGCAAGTGGGAATCACGTGTCAATCACGTGGGAATCACGTGGGAATCACTTGGGAATCACGATGGAATCAACCTTCAATCACGAGGGAATCATGTGGGAAGGACGTGGGAATGACGCGGGAATGACGTGGGAATCACGTGTCAGTCACGTGGGAATCACGTGGGAATCACGTGGGAATCACGTGGGAATCAACTGGAAATCACTTGTCAATCACGTGGGAATCACGTGGGAATCACGTGGGAATCAAGTGGAAATCACGTGTCAATCAGGTGGGAATCACGTTGGAATCACGTGGGAATCACTTGGCAATCACGTGTCAATCACGTGGGAATCACGTGGGAAACACGTGGGAATCACGTGGCAATCTCGTGGGAATCATGTGGGAATCACGTGGGAATCACGGTGTAATCACGTGGGCATGACGTGTCAATCATTTGGGAATCACGTGGGAATCGCGTATCAATCATGTGTGAATCACGAGGGAATGACGTTTGAATCACGTGTCAATCACGTGGGAATCACGTGGGAATCACGTGGGAATCAAGTGAAAATTACGTGTCAATCACGTGGGAATCACGTGGGAATCACATGGGAATCATTTGTCAATCACTTGGGAATCCCGTGGGAATCACGTGTCAATCACGTGCGAATCACGTGTCAATCACGTGTCAATCACGTGGGAATCACGCTGGAATCACGTGTCAATCACGTGGGAATCACGTGGGAATAAGGTGGGAATCACGTGTCAATCACTTGGGAATCACGTGGGAATCACGTCGGTATCATGTGGGAATCACGTGGAAATCATGTGTCAAGCACGTGGGAATCACGTGGGAATCACGTGTCAATCACGTGGGAATCACGTGGGAATCACGTGTTCATCACGTGGGAATCAAGTGTCAATCACGTGGGAATCACGTGGGAATCACGTGGGAATCACGTGGGTATCACGTGTCAATCTCGTGGGAATCACGTGGGAATCACGTGGGAATCTTGTGTCAATCACGTGGGAATGACGTGGGAATCACGTGTCAAACACGTGGGAATCACGTGGGAATCACGTGGGTATCACCTGTCAATCTCGTGGGAATCAAGTGGGAATCACGGGGAATCACATGTCATTAACATGGGTATCACGTGCGAATCACGTGTCAGTCAGGTGCGAATCACGTGTCAATCACGTGGCAATCACGTGGGAATCACGTTGCAATCACGTGGGTGTCACATGTCAATCACGTGGCAATCACGTGGGAATCACGCTGGAATCACGTGTCAATCACGTGGGAATCACGTGGGAATCACGTGGCAATCATGTGGGAATCACGTGGAAATCACGTGGGAATCATCTTTCAATCACGTGGAAATCACGTGGGAAGCACGTGGGAATCACATGTCAATTAGGTGGGAATCACGTTGGAATCACGTGGAAATCACGTGGCAATGACGAGACAATTATTTGGGAATCACGTGGGAATCACGTGGGAATCACATGGCAATGACGAGACAATTATTTGGGAATCACGTGGAATCACGTGTCACTCACCTGGGAATCACGTGGGAATCATGTGGGAATCATGGGTCAATCACGTGGGAATCACGTGGGAATCAAGTGGTAATCAATGGAAATCACGTAGAAATCACGTGGGAATCACGTGGGAATCACGTGTCAATCACGTGGGAATCACGTGGGAATAACGTGGCAATCTCGTGGGAATCATGTGAGAATCACGTGGGAATCGCGTATCAATCATGTGTGAATCACGAGGGAATCACGTTTGAATCACGTGTCAATCACGTGGGAATCACGTGGGAATCACGAGGGAATCAAGTGGAAATTACGTGTCAATCACGTGGGAATCACGTGGGAATCACATGGGAATCACGTGTCAATCACTTGGTAATCACGTGGGAATCACGTGGGAATCACTTGGGAATCACGATGGAATCACCCTTCAATCACGAGGGAATCACGTGGGAAGGACGTGGGAATGACGTAGGAATGACGTGGGAATCACGTGTCAGTCACGTGGTAATCACGTGGGAATCACGTGGGAATCACGTGGGTATCACGTGTCAATCTCGTTGGAATCACGTGGGAATCACGTGGGAATCTTGTGTCAATCACGTGGAAATGACGTGGGAATCACGTGTCAATCACGTGGGAATCACGTGGGAATCACGTGGGTATCACCTGTCAATCTCGTGGGAATCAAGTGGGAATCACGTGGGAATCACATGTCATTAACGTGGGAATGACGTGGGAATCACGTGTCAGTCAGGTGCGAATCATGTGTCAATCACGTGGCAATCACATGGGAATCACGTGGGAAAAACGTGGGTATCACGTGTCAATCACGTGGCAATCACGTGGGAATCACGCTGGAATCACGTGTTAATCACGTGGGAATCACGTGGGAATCTTGTGTCAATCACGTGGGAATGACGTGGGAATCACGTGTCAATCACGTGGGAATCACGTGGGAATCACGTGGGTATCACCTGTCAATCTCGTGGGAATCAAGTGGGAATCACGTGGGAATCACATGTCATTAACGTGGGAATGACGTGGGAATCACGTGTCAGTCAGGTGCGAATCATGTGTCAATCACGTGGCAATCACATGGGAATCACGTGGGAATCACGTGGGTATCACGTGTCAATCACGTGGCAATCACGTGGGAATCACGCTGGAATCACGTGTTAATCACGTGGAAATCACGTGGGAATCACCTTTCAATCGTGGAAATCACGTGGGAATCACGTGTCAATCACAAGTGCATCATGAGGGAATCACGTGGGAATCACGTGGGAATCACGTGTCAATTAGGTGGGAATCACGTGGGAATCACGTGGGAATCAGGTGGCAGTGACGAGACAATTATTTGGGAATCACGTGGGAATCACGTGTCACTCACCTGGGAATCACGTGGGAATCATGTGGGAATCACGGGTCAATCACGTGGGAATCACGTGGGAATCAAGTGGTAATCACGTGGAAATCACTTGGAAATCACGAGGGAATCACGTGGGAATCACGTGTCAATCACGTGGGAATCACGTTGGAATCACGTGGGAGTCACTTGGCAATCACTTGTCAATCACGTGGGAATCACGTGGTAATCACGTGGCAATCTCGTGGGAATCATGTGGGAATCACGTGGGAATCGCGTATCAATCATGTGTGAATCACGAGGGAATCACGTGTCAATCACGTGTCAATCACGTGGGAATCACGTGGGAATCACGAGGGAATCAAGTGGAAATTACGTGTCAATCACGTGGGAATCACGTGGGAATCACATGGGAATCACGTGTCAATCACTTGGTAATCACGTGGGAATCACGTGGGAATCACATGGAAATCACGTGCGAATCACGTGGGAGTCACGTGTCAATCACGTGGGAATCACGTGTCAATCAAGTTGAAATCGTGGTAATAAGGTGGGAATCACGTGTCAATCACTTCGGAATCACGTGGGAATCACATGGGAATCACGTGAGAATCACGTGGGAATCACGTGTCAATCACTTGGGAATCACGTGGGAATCACGTGGCAATCACGTGTCATTCACGTGGGAAACATGTAGGAATCACGAGTCAATCACGTGGGAATCACTTGGGAATCACGATGGAATCAACCTTCAATCACGAGGGAATCATGTGGGAAGGACGTGGGAATGACGCGGGAATGACGTGGGAATCACGTGTCAGTCACGTGGGAATCACGTGGGAATCACGTGGGAATCACGTGGGAATCAACTGGAAATCACGTGTCAATCACGTGGGAATCACGTGGGAATCACGTGGGAATCAAGTGGAAATCACGTGTCAATCAGGTGGGAATCACGTTGGAATCACGTGGGAATCACGTGGCAATCTCGTGGGAGTCATGTGAGAATCACATGGGAATCGCGTATCAATCATGTGTGAATCACGAGGGAATCACGTTTGAATCACGTGTCAATCACGTGGGAATCACGTGGGAATCACGAGGGAATCAAGTGGAAATTACGTGTCAATCACGTGGGAATCACGTGGGAATCACATGGGAATCACGTGGGAATCACATGGAAATCACGTGAGAATCACGTGGGAGTCACGTGTCAATCACATGGGAATCACGTGTCAAACTAGTGGGAAATCGTGGGAATAAGGTGGGAGTCACGTGTCAATGACTTGGGAATCACGTGGGAATCACATGGGAATCACGTGAGAATCACGTGGGAATCACATGTCAATCACTTGGGAATCACGTGGGAATCACGTGGGAATCACATGTCAATCACTTGGGAATAACGTGGGAATCACTTGGGAATCACATGGGAATCACGGGTAAAGCACGTGGGAATTTCGTGGGAATCTCGTGTCAATCAAGTGGGCATCACGTGTCACTCACGTGGGAATCACGTGGGAATCACGTGGGAATCACTTGTCAATCACGTGTGAATCACGTGGGAATCACGTGGGAATCACGTGTCAATCATGTGGGAAACACGTGGGAATCATTTGCGAATCACGTGGCAATCATGGGTCAGTCACGTGGGAATCACGTGGGAGTCACGTGGGAATGACGTGGGAATGACGTGTCAATCACGTGGGAATCACGTGGGAATCACGTGGGTATCACCTGTCAATCTCGTGGGAGTCAAGTGGGAATCACGTGGGAATCACATGTCATTAACGTGGGAATCACGTGCAAATCACGTGTCAGTCAAGTGCGAATCACGTGTCAATCACGTGGCAATCACGTGGGAATCACGTGGGTATCACGTGTCCATCACGTGGCAATCACGTGGGAATCAGGCTGGAATCACGTGTCAATCACGTGGGAATCACGTGGGAATCACGTGTCAATCATGTGGGAATCACGTGGAAATCACGTGGGAATCAGGTGGCAATCACGTGGGAATGACGTGGGAATCACGTGTCAATCACGTGGGAATCACGTGGGAATCACGTGGGTATCACCTGTCAATCTCGTGGGAGTCAAGTGGGAATCACGTGGGAATCACATGTCATTAACGTGGGAATCACGTGCGAATCACGTGTCAGTCAAGTGCGAATCACGTGTCAATCACGTGGCAATCACGTAGGAATCACGTGGGTATCACGTGTCCATCACGTGGCAATCACGTGGGAATCAGGCTGGAATCACGTGTCAATCACGTGGGAATCACGTGGGAATCACGTGTCAATCATGTGGGAATCACGTGGAAATCACGTGGGAATCACCTGTCAATCACGTGGGAATCACGTGGGAATCACATGTCAATTAGGTGGGAATCACGTGGGAATCACGTGGTAATCAGGTGGCACTGACGGGACAATTATTTGGGAATCACGTGGGAATCACGTGTCACTCACCTGGGAATCACGTGGGAATCATGTGGGAATCACGAGCCAATCACGTGGGAATCACGTTGGAATCACGTGGGAGTCACTTGGCAATCACTTGTCAATCACGTGGGAATCACGTGGGAATCACGTGGCAATCTCGTGGGAATCATGTGGGAATCACGTGGGAATCGCGTATCAATCATGTGTGAATCACGAAGGAATCACGATTGAATCACGTGTCAATCACGTGGGAATCACGTGTCAATCAAGTTGAAATCGTGGGAATAAGGTGGGAATCACGTGTCAATCACTTCGGAATCACGTGGGAATCACGTATCAATCACGTGGGAATCACGTTGGAATCACGTGTCAAGCACGCTGAAATCATGAGGGAATCACGTGGGAAACACGTGGGAATCACGTGTCAATTAGGTGGGAATCACGTGGGAATCACGTGGGAATCACGAATCAATTAGGTGTGAATCACGTGGGAATCACGTGGGAATCACGTTTCAGTCATGTGGGATTCACGTGTCAATGACATGGGAATCACGTGGGAATCACAAGTCAATTAGCTGGGAATCATGTGGGAATCACGTGGGAATCACGTGTCAATCACGGGGGAATCACGTGGGAATCACTTGGGAATCACGATGGAATCACCCTTCAATCACGAGGGAATCACGTGGGAATCACGTGTGAATCACTTGGCAGTCATGTGGGAATCACGTGTCAATCACGAGGGAATCACGTGGGAGTCATGTTTCAATCACGTGTCAATCACGGGGGAATCATGTGGGAATCACGTGGGAATCACGTGGGAGTCACGTGTGAGTCAGGTGGGAATCACGTGTCAATCACGTGGGAATCACGTGGGAATCACGTGTCAAGCACGCTGAACTCACGTGGGAATCACGTGGGAAACACGTGGGAATCTCGTGGGAATCACGTGTCAATCACGTGGGAATCACGTGTCAGTCACGTGGGAATCACCTGGGAATCACGTGGTAATCACGTGGGAATCACGTGTCAATAACGTGGGAATCACATGGGAATCACGTGGGAATCCTGTGGGCATCACGTGGGAATCACGTGGAAATCACGTGGGAATCACCTTTCTATCACGTGGAAATATCGTGGGAATCACGTGTCAATCACAAGTGAATCACGAGGGAATCACGTGGGAATCACGTGGGAATCACGTGTCAATTAGGTGGGAATCACGTGGGAATCACGTGGGAATCACGTGGCAATGACGAGACAATTATTTGAGAATCAGCTGGGAATCACGTGTCACTCACCTGGGAATCACGTGGGAATCATGTGGGAATCACGCGTCAATCACGTGGGAATCACGTGGTAATCATGTGGAAATCACGTGCAAATCACGTGGGAATCACGTGGGAATCACATGGGAATCACGTGTCAATCAAGTGGAAATCACGTGTCAATCACGTGGGAATCACGTGGAAATCACATGGGAATCACGTGTCAATCACGTGGTAATCACGTGGGAATCACGTGGGAATCACATGGGAATCACGTGAGAATCACGTGGGAGTCACGTGTCAATCACGTGGGAATCACGTTTCAATCAAGTGGGAAATCGTGGGAATAAGTTGGGAATCACGTGTCAATCACTTGGGAATCACGTGGGAATCACATGGGAATCACGTGAGAATCACGTGGGAATCACGTGTCAATCACTTGGGAATCATGTGGGAATCACGTGGGAATCACGTGTCATTCACGTGGGAAACATGTAGGAATCACGAGTCAATCACGTGGGAATCCCTTGGGAATCACGTGGGAATCACGTGTCAATCACGTGGGAATCACGTGGCAATCACATGGGCATCATGTGGGCATCACGTGCGAATCACATGGGAATCATGTGGCAATCACGTTGTTATCACGCTGGAATCACGTGTCAATCACGTGGGAATCACTTGGGAATCACCTTTCAATCACGTGGAAATCACGTGTCAATCACAAGTGAATCACGAGGGAATCACGTGGGAATCACGTGCGAATCACGTGGGAATCACGTGGCAGTGACGAGACAATTATTTGGGAATCAGATGGGAATAACGTGTTACTCACCTGGGAATCACGTGGGAATCATGTGGGAATCGCGGGTCAATCACGTGGTTATCACGTGGGAATCACGTGGGAATCACGTGTCAATCAGTTGGGAATCACGTGGGAATCACGTGTCAATCACGTGCGAATCTCATGTCAATCACGTGGCAATCACGTGGGAATCACGCTGGAATCACGTGTCAATCACGTGGGAATCACGTGGGAATCACGTGTCAATCATGTGGGAATCACGTGGAAATCACGTGGGAATCAACTTTCAATCACGTGGATATCACGTGGGAATCACGTGTCAATCACAAGTGAATCACGAGGGCATCACGTGGGAATCACGTTGGAATCACGTGTCAATTAGGTGGGAATCACGTGGGAATCACGTGGGAATCACGTGGGAATCATGTGGGAATCACAGGTCAATCACGTGGGAATCACGTGTCAATCACGTGGGAATTACGTGGGAATCACGTGTCAATCATGTGGGAATCACGTGGAAATCACGTGGGAATCACCTTTCTATCACGTGGAAATGACGTGGGAATCACGTGTCAATCACAAGTGAATCACGAGGGAATCACGTGGGAATCACGTGGGAATCACGTGTCAATTAGGTGGGAATCACGTGGGAATCACGTGGCAATGACGTGACAATTATTTGAGAATCAGGTGGGAATCACGTGTCACTCACCTGGGAATCACGTGGGAATCATGTGGGAATCACAGGTCAATCACGTGGGAATCACGTGTCAATCACGTGGGAATTACGTGGGAATCACGTGTCAATCATGTGGGAATCACGTGGAAATCACGTGGGAATCACCTTTATATCACGTGGAAATGACGTGGGAATCACGTGTCAATCACAAGTGAATCACGAGGGAATCACGTGGGAATCACGTGGGAATCACGTGTCAATTAGGTGGGAATCACGTGGGAATCACGTGGGAATCACGTGGCAATGACGAGACAATTATTTGAGAATCAGGTGGGAATCACGTGTCACTCACCTGGGAATCACGTGGGAATCATGTGGGAATCACGCCTCAATCACGTGGGAATCACGTGGGAATCACGTGGGAATCACGTGGAAATCACGTGCAAATCACGTGGGAATCACTTGGCAATCACGTGTCAATCACGTGGGAATCACGTGGGAATCACGTGGGAATCACGTGGCAATCTCGTGGAAATCATGTGGGAATCACGTGGGAATCATGTTGGAATCACGTGGGATTGACGTGACAATCATTTGGGAATCACGTGGGAATCGCGTATCAATCATGTGTGAATCACGAGGGAATCACGTTGGAATCACGTGTCAATCACGTGGGAATCACATGGGAATCACGTGGGAATCAAGTGGAAATCACGTGTCAATCACGTGGGAATCACGTGGGAATCACATGGGAATCACGTGTCAATCAATTGGTAATCACGTGGGAATCACATGGGAATCACGTGAGAATCACGTGGGAGTCACGTGTCAATCACGTGGGAATCACGTCTCAATCAAGTGGGAAATCGTGGGAATAAGTTGGGAATCACGTGTCAATCACTTGGGAATCACGTTGGAATCACATGGGAATCACGTGAGAATCACGTGGGAATCACGTATCCATCACTTGGGAATCATGTGGGAATCACGTGGGAATCACGTGTCATTCACGTGGGAAACATGTAGGAATCACGAGTCAATCACGTGGGAATCACTTGGGAATCACATGGGAATCACGTGGGAATCACGTGTCAATCACGTGTGAATCACGTGAGAATCACGTGGGAATCACGTGTCAATCAATTGGGAAACACGTGGGAATCATTTGCGAATCACGTGGGAATCATGCGTCAGTCACGTGGGAATCACGTGGGAGTCACGTGGGAATCACTTGGGAATCACGATGGAATCACTCTTCAATCACGAGGGAATCACTTGGGAATGACGTGGGAATCACGTGGGAATCACGTGGGAATCATGTGGGAATCACGTGGGAATCACGTGGAAATCACTTGGGAGTCACGTTGGAATCACGTGCCAATCACGTGGGAATCACGTGTCAAGCACGCTGAAATCATGAGGGAATCACATGGGAATCACGTGGGAATCACGAGTCAATTAGGTGGGAATCACGTGGGAATCACGTGGGAATCACGTTTCAGTCATGTGTGATTCACGTGTCAATGACATGGGAATCACGTGGGAATCTCATGGGAATCTCGTGGGAATCACAAGTCAATTAGGTGGGAATCACGTGGGAATCACGTGGGAATCACGTGTCAATCACGTGGGAATCACGTGGGAATCACTTGGGAATCACGATGGAATCACCCTTCAATCACGAGGGAATCACGTGGGAATGACGTGGGAATGACGTGGGAATGACGTGGGAATCACGTGTCAGTCACGTGGGAATCACGTGGGAATCACGTGGGAATCACGAGGGAATCACGTGGGAATCACGTGAGAATCACGTGTCAATCACGTGGTAATCACGTGGGAATCACGTGGGAATCACGTGGGAATCACATGGGAATCACGTGAGAATCACGTGGGAGTCACGAGTCAATCACGTGGGAATCACGTTTCAATCAAGTGGGAAATCGTGGGAATAAGTTGGGAATCACGTGTCAATCACTTGGGAATCACGTGGGAATCACATGGGAATCACGTGAGAATCACGTGGGAATCACGTGTCAATCACTTGGGAATCATGTGGGAATCACGTGGGAATCACGTGTCATTCACGTGGGAAACATGTAGGAATCACGAGTCAATCACGTGGGAATCACTTGGGAATCACGTGGGAATCACGTGTCAATCATGTGGGAATCACGTGAGAATCACGTGGGAATCACGTGTCAATCATGTGGGAAACACGTGGGAATCATTTGCGAATCACGTGGGAATCATGCGTCAGTCACGTGGGAATCACGTGGGAGTCACGTGGGAATCACTTGGGAATCACGATGGAATCACCCTTCAAACACGAGGGAATCACTTGAGAATGACGTGGGAATCACGTGGGAATCACGTGTGAATCACGTGGGCATCACGTGCGAATCACGTGGGAATCATATGGGAATCACGTGGGAATCACATGGTAATCACTTGGGAGTCTCGTTGGAGTCACGTGTCAATCACGTGGGAATCACGTGGGAATCACGTATCAAGCACGCTGATATCATGAGGGAATCACGTGGGAAACACGTGGGAATCACGAGTCAATTAGGTGGGAATCATGTGGGAATCACGTGGGAATCACGTTTCAGTCATGTGGGATTCACGTGTCAATGACATGGGAATCACGTGGGAATCTCATGGGAATCACGTGGGAATCACAAGTCAATTAGGTGGGAATCACGTGGGAATCACGTGGGAATCACTTGGGAATCACGATGGAATCACCCTTCAATCACGAGGGAATCACGTGGGAATGACGTGGGAATGACGTGGCAATGACGTGGGAATCACGTGTCAGTCACGTGGGAATCACGTGGGAATCACGTGGGAATCACGAGGGAATCACGTTTCAATCACGAGGGAATCACGTGGGAATCACGTGGGAATCACGTGAGAATCACTTGTAAATCAGGTGGGAATCACGTGGGAATGACGTGTCAATCACGTGGAAATCACGTGGGAATTACGTGTCAATCACGTGTGAATCACGTGGGAATCACGTGTCAATCACGGGTGAATCACGTGGGAATCACGTGTCAATCACGTGGGAATCACGTGGGAATCACGTGGGGATGACGTGGGTATCACGTGTCAATCTCGTGGGAATCACGTGGGAATCACGTGGGAATCTTGTGTCAATCACGTGGGAATGACGTGGGAATCACGTGTCAATCACGTGGGAATCACGTGGGAATCACGTGTCAATCATGTGGGAATCACTTGGAAATCACGTGGGAATCACCTTTCAATCACGTGAAAATCACGTGGGAATCGCGTGTCAATCACAAGTGAATCACGAGGGAATCATGTGGGAATCACGAGTCAATCATGTGGGAATCACTTGGGAATCACATGGGAATCACGTGGGAATCACGTGGCAATCACGTGTGAATCACGTGGGAATCACGTGGGAATCACGTGTCAATCATGTGGGAAACACGTGGGAATCATTTGCGAATCACGTGGGAATCATGCGTCAGTCACGTGGGAATCACGTGGGAGTCACGTGGGAATCACTTGGGAATCACGATGGAATCACCCTTCAATCACGAGGGAATCACTTGGGAGTGACGTGGGAATCACGTGGGAATCACGTGTGAATCAGGTGGGCATCACGTGCGAATCACGTGGGAATCATGTGGGAATCACGTGGAAATCACTTGCGAGTCACGTGGGAATCACGTGTCAATCACATGGGAATCACGTGGGAATCACTTGTCAAGCATGGTGAAATCATGAGGGAATCACGTGGGAAACACGTGGGAATCACGTGTCAATCACGTGGGAATCACGTGGGAATCACTTGGGAATCACGATGGAATCACCCTTCAATCACGAGGGAATCACGTGGGAATGACGTGGGAATGACGTGGGAATGACGTGGGAATCACGTGTCAGTCACGTGGGAATCACGTGGGAATCACGTGGGAATCACGAGGGAATCACGTGGGAATCACGTGAGAATCACGTGTCAATCACGTGGTAATCACGTGGGAATCACGTGGGAATCACGTGGGAATCACATGGGAATCACGTGAGAATCACGTGGGAATCACGAGTCAATCACGTGGGAATCACGTTTCAATCAAGTGGGAAATCGTGGGAATAAGTTGGGAATCACGTGTCAATCACTTGGGAATCACGTGGGAATCACATGGGAATCACGTGAGAATCACGTGGGAATCACGTGTCAATCACTTGGGAATCATGTGGGAATCACGTGGGAATCACGTGTCATTCACGTGGGAAACATGTAGGAATCACGAGTCAATCACGTGGGAATCACTTGGGAATCACGTGGGAATCACGTGTCAATCACGTGGGAATCACGTGAGAATCACGTGGGAATCACGTGTCAATCATGTGGGAAACACGTGGGAATCATTTGCGAATCACGTGGGAATCATGCGTCAGTCACGTGGGAATCACGTGGGAGTCACGTGGGAATCACTTGGGAATCACGATGGAATCACCCTTCAAACACGAGGGAATCACTTGAGAATGACGTGGGAATCACGTGGGAATCACGTGTGAATCACGTGGGCATCACGTGCGAATCACGTGGGAATCATATGGGAATCACGTGGGAATCACATGGTAATCACTTGGGAGTCACGTTGGAATCACGTGTCAATCACGTGGGAATCACGTGGGAATCACGTATCAAGCACGCTGATATCATGAGGGAATCACGTGGGAAACACGTGGGAATCACGAGTCAATTAGGTGGGAATCATGTGGGAATCACGTGGGAATCACGTTTCAGTCATGTGGGATTCACGTGTCAATGACATGGGAATCACGTGGGAATCTCATGGGAATCACGTGGGAATCACAAGTCAATTAGGTGGGAATCACGTGGGAATCACGTGGGAATCACTTGGGAATCACGATGGAATCACCCTTCAATCACGAGGGAATCACGTGGGAATGACGTGGGAATGACGTGGGAATGACGTGGGAATCACGTGTCAGTCACGTGGGAATCACGTGGGAATCACGTGGGAATCACGAGGGAATCACGTTTCAATCACGAGGGAATCACGTGGGAATCACGTGGGAATCACGTGAGAATCACTTGTAAATCACGTGGGAATCACGTGGGAATGACGTGTCAATCACGTGGAAATCACGTGGGAATTACGTGTCAATCACGTGTGAATCACGTGGGAATCACGTGTCAATCACGGGTGAATCACGTGGGAATCACGTGTCAATCACGTGGGAATCACGTGGGAATCTCGTGGGAATGACGTGGGTATCACGTGTCAATCTCGTGGGAATCACGTGGGAATCACGTGGGAATCTTGTGTCAATCACGTGGGAATGACGTGGGAATCACGTGTCAATCACGTGGGAATCACGTGGGAATCACGTGGGTATCACCTGTCAATCTCGTGGGAATCAAGTGGGAATCACGTGGGAATCACATGTCATTAACGTGGAAATCACGTGGGAATCCAGTGAGAATCTTGTGTCAATCAGGTGGGAATGACGTGGGAATCACGTGTCAATCACGTGGGAATCACGTGGGAATCACGTGTCAATCATGTGGGAATCACTTGGAAATCACGTGGGAATCACCTTTCAATCACGTGAAAATCACGTGGGAATCGCGTGTCAATCACAAGTGAATCACGAGGGAATCATGTGGGAATCACGAGTCAATCATGTGGGAATCACTTGGGAATCACATGGGAATCACGTGGGAATCACGTGGCAATCACGTGTGAATCACGTGGGAATCACGTGGGAATCACGTGTCAATCATGTGGGAAACACGTGGGAATCATTTGCGAATCACGTGGGAATCATGCGTCAGTCACGTGGGAATCACGTGGGAGTCACGTGGGAATCACTTGGGAATCACGATGGAATCACCCTTCAATCACGAGGGAATCACTTGGGAGTGACGTGGGAATCACGTGGGAATCACGTGTGAATCAGGTGGGCATCACGTGCGAATCACGTGGGAATCATGTGGGAATCACGTGGAAATCACTTGCGAGTCACGTGGGAATCACGTGTCAATCACGTGGGAATCACGTGGGAATCACTTGTCAAGCACGGTGAAATCATGAGGGAATCACGTGGGAAACACGTGGGAATCACGTGTCAATTAGGTGGGAATCACGTGGGAATCACGTATCAATTAGGTGGGTATCACGTGGGAATCACGTGGGAATCACGTTTCAGTCATGTGGGATTCACGTGTCAATGACATGGGAATCACGTGGGAATCTCAAGGGAATCACGTGGGAATCACAAGTCAATTAGGTGGGAATCACGTGGGAATCACGTGTCAATCACGTGCGAATCACGTGGGAATCACTTGGGAATCACGATGGAATCACACTTCAATCACGAGGGAATCACGTGGGAGTGACATGGGAATCACGTGGGAATCACGTGTGAATCACGTGGGCATCACGTGCGAATCACGTGGGAATCATGTGGGAATCACGAGGGAATCACGTGGAAATCACTTGGGAGTCACGTGGGAATCACGTGTCAATCACGTGGGAATCACGTTGGAATCACGTGTCAAGCACGCTGAAATCATGAGGGAATCACGTGGGAAACAGGTGGGAATCAAGTGTCAATTAGGTGGGAATCACGTGGGAATCACGTGGGAATCACGAATCAATTAGGTGGGAATCACGTGGGAATCACGTGGGAATCACGTTTCAGTCATGTGGGATTCACGTGTCAATGACATGGGAATCACGTGGGAATCACAAGTCAATTAGCTGGGAATCATGTGGGAATCACGTGGGAATCACGTGTCAATCACGGGGGAATCACGTGGGAATCACTTGGGAATCACGATGGAATCACCCTTCAATCACGAGGGAATCACGTGGGAATCACGTGTGAATCACTTGGCAGTCATGTGGGAATCACGTGTCAATCACGAGGGAATCACGTGGGAGTCATGTTTCAATCACGTGTCAATCACGGGGAAATCATGTGGGAATCACGTGGGAATCACGTGGGAGTCACGTGTGAGTCAGGTGGGAATCACGTGTCAATCACGTGGGAATCACGTGGGAATCACGTGTCAAGCACGCTGAACTCACGTGGGAATCACGTGGGAAACACGTGGGAATCTCGTGGGAATCACGTGTCAATCACGTGGGAATCACGTGTCAGTCACGTGGGAATCACCTGGGAATCACGTGGTAATCACGTGGGAATCACGTGTCAATAACGTGGGAATCACATGGGAATCACGTGGGAATCCTGTGGGCATCACGTGGGAATCACGTGTAAATCACGTGGGAATCACCTTTCTATCACGTGGAAATATCGTGGGAATCACGTGTCAATCACAAGTGAATCACGAGGGAATCACGTGGGAATCACGTGGGAATCACGTGTCAATTAGGTGGGAATCACGTGGGAATCACGTGGGAATCACGTGGCAATGACGAGACAATTATTTGAGAATCAGCTGGGAATCACGTGTCACTCACCTGGGAATCACGTGGGAATCATGTGGGAATCACGCGTCAATCACGTGGGAATCACATGGGAATCACGTGGTAATCACGTGGAAATCACGTGCAAATCACGTGGGAATCACGTGGGAATCACATGGGAATCACGTGTCAATCAAGTGGAAATCACGTGTCAATCACGTGGGAATCACGTGGAAATCACATGGGAATCACGTGTCAATCACGTGGTAATCACGTGGGAATCACGTGGGAATCACATGGGAATCACGTGAGAATCACGTGGGAGTCACGTGTCAATCACGTGGGAATCACGTTTCAATCAAGTGGGAAATCGTGGGAATAAGTTGGGAATCACGTGTCAATCACTTGGGAATCACGTGGGAATCACATGGGAATCACGTGAGAATCACGTGGGAATCAAGTGTCAATCACTTGGGAATCATGTGGGAATCACGTGGGAATCACGTGTCATTCACGTGGGAAACATGTAGGAATCACGAGTCAATCACGTGGGAATCACTTGGGAATCACGTGGGAATCACGTGTCAATCACGTGGGAATCACGTGGCAATCACATGGGCATCATGTGGGCATCACGTGCGAATCACATGGGAATCATGTGGCAATCACGTGGTTATCACGCTGGAATCACGTGTCAATCACGTGGGAATCACTTGGGAATCACCTTTCAATCACGTGGAAATCACGTGTCAATGACAACTGAATCACGAGGGAATCACGTGGGAATCACGTGCGAATCACGTGGGAATCACGTGGCAGTGACGAGACAATTATTTGGGAATCAGATGGGAATCACGTGTTACTCACCTGGGAATCACGTGGGAATCATGTGGGAATCGCGGGTCAATCACGTGGTTATCACGTGGGAATCACGTGGGAATCACGTGTCAATCAGTTGGGAATCACGTGGGAATCACGTGTCAATCACGTGCGAATCTCATGTCAATCACGTGGCAATCACGTGGGAATCACGCTGGAATCACGTGTCAATCACGTGGGAATCATGTGGGAATCACGTGTCAATCATGTGGGAATCACGTGGAAATCACGTGGGAATCAACTTTCAATCACGTGGATATCACGTGGGAATCACGTGTCAATCACAAGTGAATCACGAGGGCATCACGTGGGAATCACGTTGGAATCACGTGTCAATTAGGTGGGAATCACGTGGGAATCACGTGGGAATCACGTGGGAATCATGTGGGAATCACAGGTCAATCACGTGGGAATCACGTGTCAATCACGTGGGAATTACGTGGGAATCACGTGTCAATCATGTGGGAATCACGTGGAAATCACGTGGGAATCACCTTTCTATCACGTGGAAATGACGTGGGAATCACGTGTCAATCACAAGTGAATCACGAGGGAATCACGTGGGAATCACGTGGGAATCACGTGTCAATTAGGTGGGAATCACGTGGGAATCACGTGGGAATCACGTGGCAATGACGAGACAATTATTTGAGAATCAGGTGGGAATCACGTGTCACTCACCTGGGAATCACGTGGGAATCATGTGGGAATCACAGGTCAATCACGTGGGAATCACGTGTCAATCACGTGGGAATTACGTGGGAATCACGTGTCAATCATGTGGGAATCACGTGGAAATCACGTGGGAATCACCTTTCTATCACGTTGAAATGACGTGGGAATCACGTGTCAATCACAAGTGAATCACGAGGGAATTACGTGGGAATCACGTGGGAATCACGTGTCAATTAGGTGGGAATCACGTGGGAATCACGTGAGAATCACGTGGCAATGACGAGACAATTATTTGAGAATCAGGTGGGAATCACGTGTCACTCACCTGGGAATCACGTGGGAATCATGTGGGAATCACGCCTCAATCACGTGGGAATCACGTGGGAATCACGTGCAAATCACGTGGGAATCACTTGGCAATCACGTGTCAATCACGTGGGAATCACGTGGGAATCACGTGGGAATCACGTTGGAATCACGTGGGAATGACGTGACAATCATTTGGGAATAACGTGGGAATCGCGTATCAATCATGTGTGAATCACGAGGGAATCACGTTGGAATCACGTGTCAATCACGTGGGAATCACATGGGAATCACGTGGGAATCAAGTGGAAATCACGTGTCAATCACGTGGGAATCACGTGGGAATCACATGGGAATCACGTGTCAATCAATTGGTAATCACGTGGGAATCACATGGGAATCACGTGAGAATCACGTGGGAGTCACGTGTCAATCACGTTGGAATCACGTGTCAATCAAGTGGGAAATCGTGGGAATAAGTTGGGAATCACGTGTCAATCACTTGGGAATCACGTTGGAATCACATGGGAATCACGTGAGAATCACGTGGGAATCACGTATCAATCACTTGGGAATCATGTGGGAATCACGTGGGAATCACGTGTCATTCACGTGGGAAACATGTAGGAATCACGTGTCAATCACGTGGGAATCACGTGGGCATTACGTGGGAATCATTTGGCAATCACGTGTCAATCACGTGGGAATCACGTGGGAATCACGTGTGAATCACGTGAGAATCACGTGGGAATCACGTGTCAATCAATTGGGAAACACGTGGGAATCATTTGCGAATCACGTGGGAATCATGCGTCAGTCAAGTGGGAATCACGTGGGAGTCACGTGGGAATCACTTGGGAATCACGATGGAATCACTCTTCAATCACGAGGGAATCACTTGGGAATGACGTGGGAATCACGTGGGAATCACGTGGGAATCATGTGGGAATCACGTGGGAATCACGTGGAAATCACTTGGGAGTCACGTTGGAATCACGTGTCAATCACGTGGGAATCACGTGTCAAGCACGCTGAAATCATGAGGGAATCACATGGGAATCACGTGGGAATCACGAGTCAATTAGGTGGGAATCACGTGGGAATCACGTGGGAATCACGTTTCAGTCATGTGTGATTCACGTGTCAATGACATGGGAATCACGTGGGAATCTCATGGGAATCTCGTGGGAATCACAAGTCAATTAGGTGGGAATCACGTGGGAATCACGTGGGAATCACGTGTCAATCACGTGGGAATCACGTGGGAATCACTTGGGAATCACGATGGAATCACCCTTCAATCACGAGGGAATCACGTGGGAATGACGTGGGAATGACGTGGGAATGACGTGGGAATCACGTGTCAGTCACGTGGGAATCACGTGGGAATCACGTGGGAATCACGAGGGAATCACGTGGGAATCACGTGAGAATCACGTGTCAATCACGTGGTAATCACGTGGGAATCACGTGGGAATCACGTGGGAATCACATGGGAATCACGTGAGAATCACGTGGGAGTCACGAGTCAATCACGTGGGAATCACGTTTCAATCAAGTGGGAAATCGTGGGAATAAGTTGGGAATCACGTGTCAATCACTTGGGAATCACGTGGGAATCACATGGGAATCACGTGAGAATCACGTGGGAATCACGTGTCAATCACTTGGGAATCATGTGGGAATCACGTGGGAATCACGTGTCATTCACGTGGGAAACATGTAGGAATCACGTGTCAATCACGTGGGAATCACATGGGAATCACGTGGGAATCACGTGTCAATCACGTGGGAATCACGTGAGAATCACGTGGGAATCACGTGTCAATCATGTGGGAAACACGTGGGAATCATTTGCGAATCACGTGGGAATCATGCGTCAGTCACGTGGGAATCACGTGGGAGTCACGTGGGAATCACTTGGGAATCACGATGGAATCACCCTTCAAACACGAGGGAATCACTTGAGAATGACGTGGGAATCACGTGGGAATCACGTGTGAATCACGTGGGCATCACGTGCGAATCACGTGGGAATCATATGGGAATCACGTGGGAATCACATGGTAATCACTTGGGAGTCACGTTGGAATCACGTGTCAATCACGTGGGAATCACGTGGGAATCACGTATCAAGCACGCTGATATCATGAGGGAATCACGTGGGAAACACGTGGGAATCACGAGTCAATTAGGTGGGAATCATGTGGGAATCACGTGGGAATCACGTTTCAGTCATGTGGGATTCACGTGTCAATGACATGGGAATCACTTGGGAATCTCATGGGAATCACGTGGGAATCACAAGTCAATTAGGTGGGAATCACGTGGGAATCACGTGGGAATCACTTGGGAATCACGATGGAATCACCCTTCAATCACGAGGGAATCACGTGGGAATGACGTGGGAATGACGTGGGAATGACGTGGGAATCACGTGTCAGTCACGTGGGAATCACATGGGAATCACGTGGGAATCACGAGGGAATCACGTTTCAATCACGAGGGAATCACGTGGGAATCACGTGGGAATCACGTGAGAATCACTTGTAAATCACGTGGGAATCACGTGGGAATGACGTGTCAATCACGTGGAAATCACGTGGGAATTACGTGTCAATCACGTGTGAATCACGTGGGAATCACGTGTCAATCACGTGGGAATGACGTGGGAAGCACGTGGGAATCACGTGTCAATCAAGTGGGAATCACGTGGGAATCACGTGTCAATCACTTGGCAGTCATGTGGGAATCACGTGTCAATCACATGGGCATCATGTGGGCATCACGTGCGAATCACATGGGAATCATGTGGCAATCACGTGGTTATCACGCTGGAATCACGTGTCAATCACGTGGGAATCACTTGGGAATCACCTTTCAATCACGTGGAAATCACGTGTCAATCACAAGTGAATCACGAGGGAATCATGTGGGAATCACGTGCGAATCACGTGTCAATTACGTGGGAATCACGTGGAATCACGTGGGAATCACGTGGCAGTGACGAGACAATTATTTGGGAATCAGATGGGAATCACGTGTCACTCACCTGGGAATCACGTGGGAATCATGTGGGAATCGCGGGTCAATCACGTGGTAATCACGTGGGAATCACGTGGGAATCACGTGTCAATCACTTGGGAATCACGTGGGAATCACGTGTCAATCACGTGCGAATCTCGTGTCAATCACGTGGCAATCACGTGGGAATCACGCTGGAATCACGTGTCAATCACGTGGGAATCACGTGGGAATCACGTGTCAATCATGTGGGAATCACGTGGAAATCACGTGGGAATCAACTTTCAATCACGTGGATATCACGTGGGAATCACGTGTCAATCACAAGTGAATCACGAGGGCATCACGTGGGAATCACGTTGGAATCACGTGTCAATTAGGTGGGAATCACGTGGGAATCACGTGGGAATCACGTGGGAATCACGTGGCAATGACGAGACAATTATTTGGGAAACACGTGGGAATCACGTGTCACTCACCTGGGAATCACGTGGGAATCATGTGGGAATCACAGGTCAATCACGTGGGAATCACGTGTCAATCACGTGGGAATTACGTGGGAATCACGTGTCAATCATGTGGGAATCACGTGGAAATCACGTGGGAATCACCTTTCTATCACGTGGAAATATCGTGGGAATCACGTGTCAATCACAAGTGAATCACGAGGCAATCACGTGGGAATCACGTGGGAATCACGTGTCAATTAGGTGGGAATCACGTGGGAATCACGTGGCAATGACGAGACAATTATTTGAGAATCAGGTGGGAATCACGAGTCACTCACCTGGGAATCACGTGGGAATCATGTGGGAATCACGCGTCAATCACGTGGGAATCACGTGGGAATCACGTGGTAATCACATGGAAATCACGTGGAAATCACGTGGGAATCACGTGGGAATCACGTGTCAATCACGTGGGAATCACGTTGAAATCACGTGGGAATCACTTGGCAATCACGTGTCAATCACGTGGGAATCACGTGGGAATCACGTGGGAATCACGTGGCAATCTCGTGGAAATCATGTGGGAATCACGTGGGAATCACGTTGGAATCACGTGGGAATGACGTGACAATCATTTGGGAATCACGTGGGAATCGCGTATCAATCATGTGTGAATCACGAGGGAATCACGTTTGAATCACGTGTCAATCACGTGGGAATCACATGGGAATCACGTGGGAATCAAGTGGAAATCACGTGTCAATCACGTGGGAATCACGTGGGAATCACATGGGAATCACGTGTCAATCAATTGGTAATCACGTGGGAATCACATGGGAATCACGTGAGAATCACGTGGGAGTCACGTGTCAATCACGTGGGAATCACGTGTCAATCAAGGGGGAAATCGTGGGAATAAGGTGGGAATCACGTGTCAATCACTTGGGAATCACGTTGGAATCACATGGGAATCACGTGAGAATCACGTGGGAATCACGTATCATTCACTTGGGAATCATGTGGGAATCACGTGGGAATCACGTGTCATTCACGTGGGAAACATGTAGGAATCACGAGTCAATCACGTGGGAATCACTTGGGAATCACATGGGAATCACGTGTGAATCACGTGTCAATCACGTGTGAATCACGTGAGAATCACGTGGGAATCACGTGTCAATCATTTGGGAAACACGTGGGAATCATTTGCGAATCACGTGGGAATCATGCGTCAGTCACGTGTGAATCACGTGCGAATCACAAGTCAATTAGGTGGGAATCACGTGGGAATCACGTGGGAATCACTTGGGAATCACGATGGAATCACCCTTCAATCACGAGGGAATCACGTGGGAATGACGTGGGAATGACGTGGGAATGACGTGGGAATCACGTGTCAGTCACGTGGGAATCACGTGGGAATCACGAGGGAATCACGTTTCCATCACGAGGGAATCACGTGGGAATCACGTGGGAATCACGTGAGAATCACTTGTAAATCACGTGGGAATCACGTGGGAATGACGTGTCAATCACGTGGAAATCACGTGGGAATTGCGTGTCAGTCACGTGTGAATCACGTGGGAATCACGTGTCAATCACGTGGGAATGACGTGGGAAGCTCGTGGGAATCACGTGTCAATCAAGTGGGAATCACGAGGGAATCACGTGTCAATCACTTGGCAGTCATGTGGGAATCACGTGTCAATCACGAGGGAAACACGTGGGAATCATGTTTCAATCACGTGGAAATCACGTGGGAATCACGTGTCAATCACTAGGGAATCACGTGGGAATCATGTTCAATCACGTGGGAATCACGTGTCAATCACATGGGCATCATGTGGGCATCACGTGCGAATCACATGGGAATCATGTGGAAATCACGTGGTTATCACGCTGGAATCACGTGTCAATCACGTGGGAATCACTTGGGAATCACCTTTCAATCACGTGGAAATCACGTGTCAATCACAAGTGAATCACGAGGGAATCACGTGGTAATCACGTGCGAATCACGTGTCAATTAGGTGGGAATCACGTGGAATCACGTGGGAATCACGTGGCAGTGACGAGACCATTATTTGGGAATCAAATGGGAATCACGTGTCACTCACCAGGGAATCACGTGGGAATCATGTGGGAATCGCGGGTCAATCACGTGGTAATCACGTGGGAATCACGTGGGAATCACGTGTCAATCACTTGGGAATCACGTGGGAATCACGTGTCAATCACGTGCGAATCTCGTGTCAATCACGTGGCAATCACGTGGGAATCACGCTGGAATCACATGGGAATCACGTGGGAATCACGTGTCAATCACGTGTGAATCACGTGAGAATCACGTGGGAATCACGTGTCAATCATTTGGGAAACACGTGGGAATCATTTGCGAATAACGTGGGAATCATGCGTCAGTCACGTGGGAATCACGTGGGAGTCACGTGGGAATCACTTGGGAATCACGATGGAATCACCCTTCAATCACGAGGGAATCACTTGGGAATGACGTGGGAATCACGTGGGAATCACGTGTGAATCACGTGGGCATCACGTGCGAATCACGTGGGAGTCATGTGGGAATCACGTGGGAATCACGTGGAAATCACTTGGGAGTCACGTTGGAATCACGTGTCAATCACGTGGTAACCACGTGTCAAGCACGCTGAAATCATGAGGGAATCACATGGGAAACACGTGGGATTCACGAGTCAACTAGGTGGGAATCACGTGGGAATCACGTGGGAATCACGTTTCAGTCATGTGTGATTCACGTGTCAATGACATGGGAATCACGTGGGAATCTCATGGGAATCTCGTGGGAATCACAAGTCAATTAGGTGGGAATCACGTGGGAATCACGTGGGAATCACGTGTCAATCACGTGGGAATCACGTGGGAATCACTTGGGAATCACGATGGAATCACCCTTCAATCACGAGGGAATCACGTGGGAATGACGTGGGAATGACGTGGGAATGACGTGGGAATCACGTGTCAGTCACGTGGGAATCACGTGGAATCACGTGGGAATCACGAGGGAATCACGTATCAATCACGAGGGAATCACGTGGGAAACACGTGGGAATCACGTGAGAATCACTTGTAAATCACGTGGGAATCACGTGGGAATGACGTGTCAATCACGTGAAAATCACGTGGAAATTACTTGTCAATCACGTGTGAATCACGTGGGAATCACGTGTCAATCACGTGGGAATGAAGTGGGAAGCTTGTGGGAATCACGTGTCAATCAAGTGGGAATCATGTGTGAATCACGTGTCAATCACTTGGCAGTCATGTGGGAATCACGTGTCAATCACGAGGGAATCACGTGGGAATCATGTTTCAATCACGTGGAAATCACGTGTGAATCACGTTTCAATCATTAGGGAATCACGTGGGAATCACGTGGGAATCACGTTGGAATCACGTGGGAATGACGTGACAATCATTTGGGAATCACGTGGGAATCATGTGGGAATCACAGGTCAATCACGTGGGAATCACGTGTCAATCACGTGGGAATCACGTGGGAATCACGTGTCAATCATGTGGGAATCACGTGGAAATCACGTGGGAATCACCTTTCAATCACGTGTCAATCACAAGTGAATCACGAGGGAATCACGTGGGAATCACGTGGCAATCTCGTGGAAATCATGTGGGAATCACGTGGGAATCACGTTGGAATCACGTGGGAATGACGTGACAATCATTTGGGAATCACGTGGGAATCGCGTATCAATCATGTGTGAATCACGAGGGAATCACGTTTGAATCACGTGTCAATCACGTGGGAATCACTTGGGAATCACGATGGAATCACCCTTCAATCACGAGGGAATCACGTGGGAATGACGTGGGAATGACGTGGGAATGACGTGGGAATCACGTGTCAGTCACGTGAGAATCACGTGGAATCACGTGGGAATCACGAGGGAATCACGTATCAATCACGAGGGAATCACGTGGGAAACACGTGGGAATCACGTGAGAATCACTTGTAAATCACGTGGGAATCACGTGGGAATGACGTGTCAATCACGTGAAAATCACGTGGAAATTACTTGTCAATCACGTGTGAATCACGTGGGAATCACGTGTCAATCACGTGGGAATGAAGTGGGAAGCTTGTGGGAATCACGTGTCAATCAAGTGGGAATCATGTGTGAATCACGTGTCAATCACTTGGCAGTCATGTGGGAATCACGTGTCAATCACGTTGGAATCACGTGGGAATGACGTGACAATCATTTGGGAATCACGTGGGAATCATGTGGGAATCACAGGTCAATCACGTGGGAATCACGTGTCAATCACGTGGGAATCACGTGGGAATCACGTGTCAATCATGTGGGAATCACGTGGAAATCACGTGGGAATCACCTTTCAATCACGTGTCAATCACAAGTGAATCACGAGGGAATCACGTGGGAATCACGTGGCAATCTCGTGGAAATCATGTGGGAATCACGTGGGAATCACGTTGGAATCACGTGGGAATGACGTGACAATCATTTGGGAATCACGTGGGAATCGCGTATCAATCATGTGTGAATCACGAGGGAATCACGTTTGAATCACGTGTCAATCACGTGGGAATCACGTGGGAATCACGTGGGAATCAAGTGGAAATCACGTGTCAATCACGTGGGAATCACGTGGGAATCACATGGGAATCACTTGTCAATCACTTGGTAATCACGTGGGAATCACATGGGAATCACGTGAGAATCACGTGGGAGTCACGTGTCAATCACTTGGGAATCACGTGTCAATCAAGTGGGAAATCGTGGGAATAAGGTGGGAATCACGTGTCAATCACTTGGGAATCACGTGGGAATCACGTGTCAAGCATGCTGAACTCACGTGGGAATCACGTGGGAAACACGTGGGAACCACGTGGGAATCACGTGTCAATCACGTGGGAATCACGTGTCAGTCACTTGGGAATCACCTGGGAATCACGTGGTAATCACGTGGGAATCACGTGTGAATAACGTGGGAATCACATGGGAATCACGTGTGAATCACATGTCAATCACGTGGGAATCACGTTGAAATCACGTAGGAATCACGTGGGAATCATGTGTCAATCATGTGTGAATCTCGTGGGAATCACGTGGGAATCACGTGTCAATCCCATGGGAATCACGTGCTAATCACGTGGGAATCACGTGCGAATCACTTGTCAATCACGTGGGAATCACGTGGGAATCACGTGGGTATCACCTGTCAATCTCGTGGGAATCAAGTGGGAATCACGTGTGAATCACGTGTCAATCACGTGGGAATCCCATTGGAATCACGTGGCAATCACGTGTCAATCACCCGGGATGCACGTTGGAATCAAGTGGGAATCACGTGTCAATCACGTGGCAATCATGTGGGAATCACGTGGGTATCACCTGTCAATCACGTGGGAATCACGTGGAAATCACATGGGAATCACATGTCAATCACGTGGTAATCACGTGGGAATCACGTGGGAATCACGTGGGAATCACATGGGAACCACGTGAGAATCACGTGGGAGTCACGTGTCAATCACGTGGGAATCACGTTTCAATCAAATGGGAAATCGTGGGAATAAGTTGGGAATCACGTGTCAATCACTTGTGAATCACGTGGGAATCACATGGGAATCACGTGAGAATCACGTGGGAATCACGTGTCAATCACTTGGGAATCATGTGGGAATCACGTGGGAATCACGTGTCATTCACGTGGGAAACATGTAGGAATCATGAGTCAATCACGTGGGAATCACTTGGGAATCACGTGTGAATCACGTGTCAATCACGTGGGAATCCCATTGGAATCACGTGGCAATCACGTGTCAATCACCCGGGATGCACGTTGGAATCAAGTGGGAATCACGTGTCAATCACGTGGCAATCATGTGGGAATCACGTGGGTATCACCTGTCAATCACGTGGGAATCACGTGGAAATCACATGGGAATCACATGTCAATCACGTGGTAATCACGTGGGAATCACGTGGGAATCACGTGGGAATCACATGGGAACCACGTGAGAATCACGTGGGAGTCACGTGTCAATCACGTGGGAATCACGTTTCAATCAAATGGGAAATCGTGGGAATAAGTTGGGAATCACGTGTCAATCACTTGTGAATCACGTGGGAATCACATGGGAATCACGTGAGAATCACGTGGGAATCACGTGTCAATCACTTGGGAATCATGTGGGAATCACGTGGGAATCACGTGTCATTCACGTGGGAAACATGTAGGAATCATGAGTCAATCACGTGGGAATCACTTGGGAATCACGTGGGAATCACGTGTCAATCACGTGGGAATCACGTGAGAATCACGTGGGAATCACGTGTCAATCATGTGGGAAACACGTGGGAATCATTTGCGAATCACGTGGGAATCATGCGTCAGTCACGTGGGAATCACGTGGGAGTCACGTGGGAATCACTTGGGAATCACGATGGAATCACCCTTCACTCACGAGGGAATCACTTGAGAATGACGTGGGAAACACCTGGGAATCACGTGTGAATTACGTGGGCATCACGTGCGAATCACGTGGGAATCATGTGGGAATCACGTGGGAATCACATGGTAATCACTGGGGAGTCACGTTGGAATCACGTGTCAATCACGTGGGAATCACGTATCAAGCACGCTGATATCATGAGGGAATCACGTGGGAAACACTTGGGAATCACGAGTCAATTAGGTGGGAATCACGTGGGAATCACGTGGGAATCACGTTTCAGTCATGTGGGATTCACGTGTCAATGACATGGGAATCACGTGGGAATCTCATGGGAATCACGTGGGAATCACAAGTCAATTAGGTGGGAATCACGTGGGAATCACGTGGGAATCACTTGGGAATCACGATGGAATCACCCTTCAATCACGAGGGAATCACGTGGGAATGACGTGGGAATGACGTGGGAATGACGTGGGAATCACGTGTCAGTCACGTGGGAATCACGTGGGAATCACGTGGGAATCACGAGGGAATCACGTTTCAATCACGAGGGAATCACGTGGGAATCACGTGGGAATCACGTGAGAATCACTTGTAAATCACGTGGGAATCACGTGGGAATGACGTGTCAATCACGTGGAAATCACGTGGGAATTACGTGTCAATCACGTGTGAATCACGTGGGAATCACGTGTCAATCACGTGGGAATGACGTGGGAAACACGTGGGAATCACGTGTCAATCAAGTGGGAATCACGTGTCAATCACTTGGCAGTCATGTGGGAATCACGTGTAAATCACGAGGGAATCATGTGGGAATCATGTGTCAATCACGTGGAAATCACGTGGGAATCACGTGTCAATCACTAGGGAATCACGTGGGAATCATGTTCAATCACGTGGGAATCACGTGTCAATCACATGGGCATCATGTGGGCATCACGTGCGAATCACATGGGAATCATGTGGCAATCACGTGGTTATCACGCTGGAATCACGTGTCAATCACGTGGGAATCACTTGGGAATCACCTTTCAATCACGTGGAAATCACGTGTCAATCACAAGTGAATCACGAGGGAATCACGTGGGAATCACGTGCGAATCACGTGTCAATTAGGTGGGAATCACGTGGAATCACGTGGGAATCACGTGGCAGTGACGAGACAATTATTTGCGAATCAGATGGGAATCACGTGTCACTCACCTGGGAATCACGTGGGAATCATGTGGGAATCGCGGGTCAATCACGTGGTAATCACGTGGGAATCACGTGTCAATCACAAGTGAATCACGAGGGAATCACGTGGGAATCACCTTTCAATCACGTGGAAATCACGTGGGAATCACGTGTCAATCACAAGTGAATCACGAGGGAATCACGTGGGAATCACGTGGCAATCTCGTGGAAATCATGTGGGAATCACGTGGGAATCACGTTGGAATCACGTGGGAATGACGTGACAATCATTTGGGAATCACGTGGGAATCGCGTATCAATCATGTGTGAATCACGAGGGAATCACGTTTGAATCACGTGTCAATCACGTGGGAATCACGTGGGAATCACGTGGGAATCAAGTGGAAATCACGTGTCAATCACGTGGGAATCACATGGGAATCACGTGTCAATCACTTGGTAATCACGTGGGAATCACATGGGAATCACGTGAGAATCACGTGGGAGTCACGTGTCAATCACTTGGGAATCACGTGTCAATCAAGTGGGAAATCGTGGGAATAAGGTGGGAATCACGTGTCAATCACTTGGGAATCACGTGGGAATCACGTGTCAAGCACGCTGAACTCACGTGGGAATCACGTGGGAAACACGTGGGAATCACGTGGGAATCACGTGTCAATCACGTGGGAATCACGTGTCAGTCACGTGGGAATCACCTGGGAATCACGTGGTAATCACGTGGGAATCACGTGTGAATAACGTGGGAATCACATGGGAATCACGTGGGAATCCTGTGGGCATCACGTGGGAATCACGTGTCAATCACGTGGGAATCACGTGGGAATCACGTGTGAATCACGTGTCAATCACGTGGGAATCACGTTGAAATCACGTAGGAATCACGTGGGAATCATGTGTCAATCATGTGTGAATCTCGTGGGAATCACGTGGGAATCACGTGTCAATCCCATGGGAATCACGTGCTAATCACGTGGGAATCACGTGCGAATCACTTGTCAATCACGTGGGAATCACGTGGGCATCACGTGGGTATCACCTGTCAATCTCGTGGGAATCAAGTGGGAATCACGTGTGAATCACGTGTCAATCACGTGGGAATCACGTGGGAATCCCATGGGAATCACGTGGCAATCACGTGTCAATCACCAGGGATGCACGTTGGAATCAAGTGGGAATCACGTGTCAATAACGTGGCAATCACGTGGGAATCACGTGGGTATCACCTGTCAATCACGTGGGAATCACGTGGAAATCACATGGGAATCACATGTCAATCACGTGGTAATCACGTGGGAATCACGTGGGAATCACGTGGGAATCACATGGGAACCACGTGAGAATCACGTGGGAGTCACGTGTCAATCACGTGGGAATCACGTTTCAATCAAATGGGAAATCGTGGGAATAAGTTGGGAATCACGTGTCAATCACTTGTGAATCACGTGGGAATCACATGGGAATCACGTGAGAATCACGTGGGAATCACGTGTCAATCACTTGGGAATCATGTGGGAATCACGTGGGAATCACGTGTCATTCACGTGGGAAACATGTAGGAATCATGAGTCAATCACGTGGGAATCACTTGGGAATCACGTGGTAATCACGTGTCAATCACGTGGGAATCACGTGAGAATCACGTGGGAATCACGTGTCAATCATGTGGGAAACACGTGGGAATCATTTGCGAATCACGTGGGAATCATGCGTCAGTCACGTGGGAATCACGTGGGAGTCACGTGGGAATCACTTGGGAATCACGATGGAATCACCCTTCACTCACGAGGGAATCACTTGAGAATGACGTGGGAATCACGTGGGAATCACGTGTGAATTACGTGGGCATCACGTGCGAATCACGTGGGAATCATGTGGGAATCACGTGGGAATCACATGGTAATCACTGGGGAGTCACGTTGGAATCACGTGTCAATCACGTGGGAATCACGTATCAAGCACGCTGATATCATGAGGGAATCACGTGGGAAACACGTGGGAATCACGAGTCAATTAGGTGGGAATCACGTGGGAATCACGTTTCAGTCATGTGGGATTCACGTGTCAATGACATGGGAATCATGTGGGAATCTCATGGGAATCACGTGGGAATCACAAGTCAATTAGTTGGGAATCACGTGGGAATCACTTGGGAATCACGATGGAATCACCCTTCAATCACGAGGGAATCACGTGGGAATGACGTGGGAATGACGTGGGAATGACGTGGGAATCACGTGTCAGTCACGTGGGAATCACGTGGGAATCACGTGGGAATCACGAGGGAATCACGTTTCAATCACGAGGGAATCACGTGGGAATCACGTGGGAATCACGTGAGAATCACTTGTAAATCACGTGGGAATCACGTGGGAATGACGTGTCAATCACGTGGAAATCACGTGGGAATTACGTGTCAATCACGTGTGAATCACGTGGGAATCACGTGTCAATCACGGGTGAATCACGTGGGAATCACGTGTCAATCACGTGGGAATCACGTGGGAATCACGTGGGAATGACGTGGATATCACGTGTCAATCTCGTGGGAATCACGTGGGAATCACGTGGGAATCTTGTGTCAATCACGTGGGAATGACGTGGGAATCACGTGTCAATCACGTGGGAATCACGTGGGAATCACGTGGGTATCACCTGTCAATCTCGTGGGAATCAAGTGGGAATCACGTGGGAATCACATGTCATTAACGTGGGAATCACGTGGGAATCCAGTGAGAATCTTGTGTCAATCAGGTGGGAATGACGTGGGAATCACGTGTCAATCACGTGGGAATCACGTGGGAATCACGTGTCAATCATGTGGGAATCACGTGGGAATCATGTGGGAATCACAGGTCAATCACGTGGGAATCACGTGTCAATCACGTGGGAATTACATGGGAATCACGTGTCAATCATGTGGGAATCACGTGGAAATCATGTGGGCATCACCTTTCTATCACGTGGAAATGACGTGGGAATCACGTGTCAATCACAAGTGAATCACGAGGGAATCACGTGGGAATCACGTGGGAATCACGTGGCAATGACGAGACAATTATTTGAGAATCAGGTGGGAATCACGTGTCACTCACCTGGGAATCACGTGGGAATCATGTGGGAATCACGCGTCAATCACGTGGGAATCACGTGGGAATCACGTGGTAATCACGTGGAAATCACGTGGAAATCACGTGGGAATCACGTGGGAATCACGTGTCAATCACGTGGGAATCACGTTGAAATCACGTGGGAATCACTTGGCAATCACGTGTCAATCACGTGGGAATCACGTGGGAATCACGTGGGAATCACGTGGCAATCTCGTGGAAATCATGTGGGAATCACGAGGGAATCACGTTTGAATCACGTGTCAATCACGTGGGAATCACGTGGGAATCACGTGGGAATCAAGTGGAAATCACGTGTCAATCACGTGGGAATCACGTGGGAATCACATGGGAATCACGTGTCAATCACTTGGTAATCACGTGGGAATCACATGGGAATCACGTGAGAATCACGTGGGAGTCACGTGTCAATCACTTGGGAATCACGTGTCAATCACTTGGGAATCACGTGGGAATCACGTGTCAAGCACGCTGAACTCACGTGGGAATCACGTGGGAAACACGTGGGAATCACGTGTCAATCACAAGTGAATCACGTGGGAATCACGTGGGAATCACGTGGGAATCACGTGGCAGTGACGAGACAATTATTTGGGAATCACATGGGAATCACGAGTCACTCACCTGGGAATCACGTGGGCATCATGTGGGAATCACGGGTCAATCACGTGGTAATCACGTGGGAATCACGTGGGTATCACGTGTCAATCACGTGGGAATCACGTGGGAATCACGTGTCAATCACTTGGGAATCACGTGGGAATCACGTGTCAATCACGTGCGAATCACGTGTCAATCACGTGGCAATCACGTGGGAATCACGCTGGAATCACGTGTCAATCACGTGGGAATCACGTGGGAGTCACGTGTCAATCATGTGGGAATCACGTGGAAATCACGTGGGAATCACCTTTCAAAAACGTGGAAATCACGTGGGAATCACGTGTCAATCACAAGTGAATCACGAGGGAATCAAGTGGGAATCACGTGGGAATCACGTGTCAATTAGGTGGGTATCACGTGGGAATCACGAGGGAATCACATGGGAATTACGTGGCAATGAAGAGACAATTATTTGGGAAACCCGTGGGAATCACGTGGGCATCATGTGGGAATCACGGGTCAATCACGTGGTAATCACGTGGGAATCACGTGGGTATCACGTGTCAATCACGTGGGAATCACGTGGGAATCACGTGTCAATCACTTGGGAATCACGTGTCAATCACGTGCGAATCACGTGTCAATCACGTGGCAATCACGTGGGAATCACGCTGGAATCACGTGTCAATCACGTGGGAATCACGTGGGAGTCACGTGTCAATCATGTGGGAATCACGTGGAAATAACGTGGGAATCACCTTTCGAAAACGTGGAAATCACGTGGGAATCACGTGTCAATCACAAGTGAATCACGAGGGAATCACGTGGGAATCACGTGTCAATTAGGTGGGAATCACGTGGGAATCCCATGGGAATCACTTGGGAATCACGTGTCAATCACCCGGGAAGCACATGGGAATCAAGTGGGAATCACGTCTCAATCACATGGCAATCACGTGGGAATCACGTGGGAATATCATGGGAATCACGTGGGAATCACTTGGGAATCACGTGTCAATCACGTGGGAATTACTGGGAAATCACGTGGGAATCACGTGTCAGTCACGTGGGAATCACGTGGGAGTCACGTGGGAATCATGTGGGAATCACGTGTCAATCACATTGGAATCACGTGGGAATCACGTGGGCATCACGTGGGAATCATGTGGGAATCACGTGGGAATCATGTGGGAATCACGTGGGAATCACGTGTCAATCACGTGGGAATCACGTGGGAATCACGTGGGAATCACGTGTCAATCACGTGGGAATCACGTGGGAATCACGTGTCAGTCATGTCGGAATCACGTGTCAATGACATGGGAATCACGTGGGAATCACGTGGGAATCACGTGTCAATCACGTGGGAATCACGTGGGAATCACGTGGGTATCACCTGTCAATCTCGTGGGAATCAAGTGGGAATCACGTGGGAATCACATGTCATTAACGTGGGAATGACGTGGGAATCACGTGTCAGTCAGGTGCGAATCATGTGTCAATCACGTGGCAATCACATGGGAATCACGTGGGAATCACGTGGGTATCACGTGTCAATCACGTGGCAATCACGTGGGAATCACGCTGGAATCACGTGTTAATCACGTGGAAATCACGTGGGAATCACCTTTCAATCGTGGAAATCACGTGGGAATCACGTGTCAATCACAAGTGCATCATGAGGGAATCACGTGGGAATCACGTGGGAATCACGTGTCAATTAGGTGGGAATCACGTGGGAATCACGTGGGAATCAGGTGGCAGTGACGAGACAATTATTTGGGAATCACGTGGGAATCACGTGTCACTCACCTGGGAATCACGTGGGAATCATGTGGGAATCACGGGTCAATCACGTGGGAATCACGTGGGAATCAAGTGGTAATCACGTGGAAATCACTTGGAAATCACGAGGGAATCACGTGGGAATCACGTGTCAATCACGTGGGAATCACGTTGGAATCACGTGGGAGTCACTTGGCAATCACTTGTCAATCACGTGGGAATCACGTGGTAATCACGTGGCAATCTCGTGGGAATCATGTGGGAATCACGTGGGAATCGCGTATCAATCATGTGTGAATCACGAGGGAATCACGTGTCAATCACGTGTCAATCACGTGGGAATCACGTGGGAATCACGAGGGAATCAAGTGGAAATTACGTGTCAATCACGTGGGAATCACGTGGGAATCACATGGGAATCACGTGTCAATCACTTGGTAATCACGTGGGAATCACGTGGGAATCACATGGAAATCACGTGCGAATCACGTGGGAGTCACGTGTCAATCACGTGGGAATCACGTGTCAATCAAGTTGAAATCGTGGTAATAAGGTGGGAATCACGTGTCAATCACTTCGGAATCACGTGGGAATCACATGGGAATCACGTGAGAATCACGTGGGAATCACGTGTCAATCACTTGGGAATCACGTGGGAATCACGTGGCAATCACGTGTCATTCACGTGGGAAACATGTAGGAATCACGAGTCAATCACGTGGGAATCACTTGGGAATCACGATGGAATCAACCTTCAATCACGAGGGAATCATGTGGGAAGGACGTGGGAATGACGCGGGAATGACGTGGGAATCACGTGTCAGTCACGTGGGAATCACGTGGGAATCACGTGGGAATCACGTGGGAATCAACTGGAAATCACGTGTCAATCACGTGGGAATCACGTGGGAATCACGTGGGAATCAAGTGGAAATCACGTGTCAATCAGGTGGGAATCACGTTGGAATCACGTGGGAATCACGTGGCAATCTCGTGGGAGTCATGTGAGAATCACATGGGAATCGCGTATCAATCATGTGTGAATCACGAGGGAATCACGTTTGAATCACGTGTCAATCACGTGGGAATCACGTGGGAATCACGAGGGAATCAAGTGGAAATTACGTGTCAATCACGTGGGAATCACGTGGGAATCACATGGGAATCACGTGGGAATCACATGGAAATCACGTGAGAATCACGTGGGAGTCACGTGTCAATCACATGGGAATCACGTGTCAAACTAGTGGGAAATCGTGGGAATAAGGTGGGAGTCACGTGTCAATGACTTGGGAATCACGTGGGAATCACATGGGAATCACGTGAGAATCACGTGGGAATCACATGTCAATCACTTGGGAATCACGTGGGAATCACGTGGGAATCACATGTCAATCACTTGGGAATAACGTGGGAATCACTTGGGAATCACATGGGAATCACGGGTAAAGCACGTGGGAATTTCGTGGGAATCTCGTGTCAATCAAGTGGGCATCACGTGTCACTCACGTGGGAATCACGTGGGAATCACGTGGGAATCACTTGTCAATCACGTGTGAATCACGTGGGAATCACGTGGGAATCACGTGTCAATCATGTGGGAAACACGTGGGAATCATTTGCGAATCACGTGGCAATCATGGGTCAGTCACGTGGGAATCACGTGGGAGTCACGTGGGAATGACGTGGGAATGACGTGTCAATCACGTGGGAATCACGTGGGAATCACGTGGGTATCACCTGTCAATCTCGTGGGAGTCAAGTGGGAATCACGTGGGAATCACATGTCATTAACGTGGGAATCACGTGCAAATCACGTGTCAGTCAAGTGCGAATCACGTGTCAATCACGTGGCAATCACGTGGGAATCACGTGGGTATCACGTGTCCATCACGTGGCAATCACGTGGGAATCAGGCTGGAATCACGTGTCAATCACGTGGGAATCACGTGGGAATCACGTGTCAATCATGTGGGAATCACGTGGAAATCACGTGGGAATCAGGTGGCAATCACGTGGGAATGACGTGGGAATCACGTGTCAATCACGTGGGAATCACGTGGGAATCACGTGGGTATCACCTGTCAATCTCGTGGGAGTCAAGTGGGAATCACGTGGGAATCACATGTCATTAACGTGGGAATCACGTGCGAATCACGTGTCAGTCAAGTGCGAATCACGTGTCAATCACGTGGCAATCACGTAGGAATCACGTGGGTATCACGTGTCCATCATGTGGCAATCACGTGGGAATCAGGCTGGAATCACGTGTCAATCACGTGGGAATCACGTGGGAATCACGTGTCAATCATGTGGGAATCACGTGGAAATCACGTGGGAATCACCTTTCAATCACGTGGGAATCACGTGGGAATCACATGTCAATTAGGTGGGAATCACGTGGGAATCACGTGGTAATCAGGTGGCACTGACGGGACAATTATTTGGGAATCACGTGGGAATCACGTGTCACTCACCTGGGAATCACGTGGGAATCATGTGGGAATCACGAGCCAATCACGTGGGAATCACGTTGGAATCACGTGGGAGTCACTTGGCAATCACTTGTCAATCACGTGGGAATCACGTGGGAATCACGTGGCAATCTCGTGGGAATCATGTGGGAATCACGTGGGAATCGCGTATCAATCATGTGTGAATCACGAAGGAATCACGATTGAATCACGTGTCAATCACGTGGGAATCACGTGTCAATCAAGTTGAAATCGTGGGAATAAGGTGGGAATCACGTGTCAATCACTTCGGAATCACGTGGGAATCACGTATCAATCACGTGGGAATCACGTTGGAATCACGTGTCAAGCACGCTGAAATCATGAGGGAATCACGTGGGAAACACGTGGGAATCACGTGTCAATTAGGTGGGAATCACGTGGGAATCACGTGGGAATCACGAATCAATTAGGTGGGAATCACGTGGGAATCACGTGGGAATCACGTTTCAGTCATGTGGGATTCACGTGTCAATGACATGGGAATCACGTGGGAATCACAAGTCAATTAGCTGGGAATCATGTGGGAATCACGTGGGAATCACGTGTCAATCACGGGGGAATCACGTGGGAATCACTTGGGAATCACGATGGAATCACCCTTCAATCACGAGGGAATCACGTGGGAATCACGTGTGAATCACTTGGCAGTCATGTGGGAATCACGTGTCAATCACGAGGGAATCACGTGGGAGTCATGTTTCAATCACGTGTCAATCACGGGGGAATCATGTGGGAATCACGTGGGAATCACGTGGGAGTCACGTGTGAGTCAGGTGGGAATCACGTGTCAATCACGTGGGAATCACGTGGGAATCACGTGTCAAGCACGCTGAACTCACGTGGGAATCACGTGGGAAACACGTGGGAATCTCGTGGGAATCACGTGTCAATCACGTGGGAATCACGTGTCAGTCACGTGGGAATCACCTGGGAATCACGTGGTAATCACGTGGGAATCACGTGTCAATAACGTGGGAATCACATGGGAATCACGTGGGAATCCTGTGGGCATCACGTGGGAATCACGTGGAAATCACGTGGGAATCACCTTTCTATCACGTGGAAATATCGTGGGAATCACGTGTCAATCACAAGTGAATCACGAGGGAATCACGTGGGAATCACGTGGGAATCACGTGTCAATTAGGTGGGAATCACGTGGGAATCACGTGGGAATCACGTGGCAATGACGAGACAATTATTTGAGAATCAGCTGGGAATCACGTGTCACTCACCTGGGAATCACGTGGGAATCATGTGGGAATCACGCGTCAATCACGTGGGAATCACGTGGTAATCATGTGGAAATCACGTGCAAATCACGTGGGAATCACGTGGGAATCACATGGGAATCACGTGTCAATCAAGTGGAAATCACGTGTCAATCACGTGGGAATCACGTGGAAATCACATGGGAATCACGTGTCAATCACGTGGTAATCACGTGGGAATCACGTGGGAATCACATGGGAATCACGTGAGAATCACGTGGGAGTCACGTGTCAATCACGTGGGAATCACGTTTCAATCAAGTGGGAAATCGTGGGAATAAGTTGGGAATCACGTGTCAATCACTTGGGAATCACGTGGGAATCACATGGGAATCACGTGAGAATCACGTGGGAATCACGTGTCAATCACTTGGGAATCATGTGGGAATCACGTGGGAATCACGTGTCATTCACGTGGGAAACATGTAGGAATCACGAGTCAATCACGTGGGAATCCCTTGGGAATCACGTGGGAATCACGTGTCAATCACGTGGGAATCACGTGGCAATCACATGGGCATCATGTGGGCATCACGTGCGAATCACATGGGAATCATGTGGCAATCACGTTGTTATCACGCTGGAATCACGTGTCAATCACGTGGGAATCACTTGGGAATCACCTTTCAATCACGTGGAAATCACGTGTCAATCACAAGTGAATCACGAGGGAATCACGTGGGAATCACGTGCGAATCACGTGGGAATCACGTGGCAGTGACGAGACAATTATTTGGGAATCAGATGGGAATAACGTGTTACTCACCTGGGAATCACGTGGGAATCATGTGGGAATCGCGGGTCAATCACGTGGTTATCACGTGGGAATCACGTGGGAATCACGTGTCAATCAGTTGGGAATCACGTGGGAATCACGTGTCAATCACGTGCGAATCTCATGTCAATCACGTGGCAATCACGTGGGAATCACGCTGGAATCACGTGTCAATCACGTGGGAATCACGTGGGAATCACGTGTCAATCATGTGGGAATCACGTGGAAATCACGTGGGAATCAACTTTCAATCACGTGGATATCACGTGGGAATCACGTGTCAATCACAAGTGAATCACGAGGGCATCACGTGGGAATCACGTTGGAATCACGTGTCAATTAGGTGGGAATCACGTGGGAATCACGTGGGAATCACGTGGGAATCATGTGGGAATCACAGGTCAATCACGTGGGAATCACGTGTCAATCACGTGGGAATTACGTGGGAATCACGTGTCAATCATGTGGGAATCACGTGGAAATCACGTGGGAATCACCTTTCTATCACGTGGAAATGACGTGGGAATCACGTGTCAATCACAAGTGAATCACGAGGGAATCACGTGGGAATCACGTGGGAATCACGTGTCAATTAGGTGGGAATCACGTGGGAATCACGTGGCAATGACGTGACAATTATTTGAGAATCAGGTGGGAATCACGTGTCACTCACCTGGGAATCACGTGGGAATCATGTGGGAATCACAGGTCAATCACGTGGGAATCACGTGTCAATCACGTGGGAATTACGTGGGAATCACGTGTCAATCATGTGGGAATCACGTGGAAATCACGTGGGAATCACCTTTATATCACGTGGAAATGACGTGGGAATCACGTGTCAATCACAAGTGAATCACGAGGGAATCACGTGGGAATCACGTGGGAATCACGTGTCAATTAGGTGGGAATCACGTGGGAATCACGTGGGAATCACGTGGCAATGACGAGACAATTATTTGAGAATCAGGTGGGAATCACGTGTCACTCACCTGGGAATCACGTGGGAATCATGTGGGAATCACGCCTCAATCACGTGGGAATCACGTGGGAATCACGTGGGAATCACGTGGAAATCACGTGCAAATCACGTGGGAATCACTTGGCAATCACGTGTCAATCACGTGGGAATCACGTGGGAATCACGTGGGAATCACGTGGCAATCTCGTGGAAATCATGTGGGAATCACGTGGGAATCATGTTGGAATCACGTGGGATTGACGTGACAATCATTTGGGAATCACGTGGGAATCGCGTATCAATCATGTGTGAATCACGAGGGAATCACGTTGGAATCACGTGTCAATCACGTGGGAATCACATGGGAATCACGTGGGAATCAAGTGGAAATCACGTGTCAATCACGTGGGAATCACGTGGGAATCACATGGGAATCACGTGTCAATCAATTGGTAATCACGTGGGAATCACATGGGAATCACGTGAGAATCACGTGGGAGTCACGTGTCAATCACGTGGGAATCACGTCTCAATCAAGTGGGAAATCGTGGGAATAAGTTGGGAATCACGTGTCAATCACTTGGGAATCACGTTGGAATCACATGGGAATCACGTGAGAATCACGTGGGAATCACGTATCCATCACTTGGGAATCATGTGGGAATCACGTGGGAATCACGTGTCATTCACGTGGGAAACATGTAGGAATCACGAGTCAATCACGTGGGAATCACTTGGGAATCACATGGGAATCACGTGGGAATCACGTGTCAATCACGTGTGAATCACGTGAGAATCACGTGGGAATCACGTGTCAATCAATTGGGAAACACGTGGGAATCATTTGCGAATCACGTGGGAATCATGCGTCAGTCACGTGGGAATCACGTGGGAGTCACGTGGGAATCACTTGGGAATCACGATGGAATCACTCTTCAATCACGAGGGAATCACTTGGGAATGACGTGGGAATCACGTGGGAATCACGTGGGAATCATGTGGGAATCACGTGGGAATCACGTGGAAATCACTTGGGAGTCACGTTGGAATCACGTGCCAATCACGTGGGAATCACGTGTCAAGCACGCTGAAATCATGAGGGAATCACATGGGAATCACGTGGGAATCACGAGTCAATTAGGTGGGAATCACGTGGGAATCACGTGGGAATCACGTTTCAGTCATGTGTGATTCACGTGTCAATGACATGGGAATCACGTGGGAATCTCATGGGAATCTCGTGGGAATCACAAGTCAATTAGGTGGGAATCACGTGGGAATCACGTGGGAATCACGTGTCAATCACGTGGGAATCACGTGGGAATCACTTGGGAATCACGATGGAATCACCCTTCAATCACGAGGGAATCACGTGGGAATGACGTGGGAATGACGTGGGAATGACGTGGGAATCACGTGTCAGTCACGTGGGAATCACGTGGGAATCACGTGGGAATCACGAGGGAATCACGTGGGAATCACGTGAGAATCACGTGTCAATCACGTGGTAATCACGTGGGAATCACGTGGGAATCACGTGGGAATCACATGGGAATCACGTGAGAATCACGTGGGAGTCACGAGTCAATCACGTGGGAATCACGTTTCAATCAAGTGGGAAATCGTGGGAATAAGTTGGGAATCACGTGTCAATCACTTGGGAATCACGTGGGAATCACATGGGAATCACGTGAGAATCACGTGGGAATCACGTGTCAATCACTTGGGAATCATGTGGGAATCACGTGGGAATCACGTGTCATTCACGTGGGAAACATGTAGGAATCACGAGTCAATCACGTGGGAATCACTTGGGAATCACGTGGGAATCACGTGTCAATCATGTGGGAATCACGTGAGAATCACGTGGGAATCACGTGTCAATCATGTGGGAAACACGTGGGAATCATTTGCGAATCACGTGGGAATCATGCGTCAGTCACGTGGGAATCACGTGGGAGTCACGTGGGAATCACTTGGGAATCACGATGGAATCACCCTTCAAACACGAGGGAATCACTTGAGAATGACGTGGGAATCACGTGGGAATCACGTGTGAATCACGTGGGCATCACGTGCGAATCACGTGGGAATCATATGGGAATCACGTGGGAATCACATGGTAATCACTTGGGAGTCTCGTTGGAGTCACGTGTCAATCACGTGGGAATCACGTGGGAATCACGTATCAAGCACGCTGATATCATGAGGGAATCACGTGGGAAACACGTGGGAATCACGAGTCAATTAGGTGGGAATCATGTGGGAATCACGTGGGAATCACGTTTCAGTCATGTGGGATTCACGTGTCAATGACATGGGAATCACGTGGGAATCTCATGGGAATCACGTGGGAATCACAAGTCAATTAGGTGGGAATCACGTGGGAATCACGTGGGAATCACTTGGGAATCACGATGGAATCACCCTTCAATCACGAGGGAATCACGTGGGAATGACGTGGGAATGACGTGGGAATGACGTGGGAATCACGTGTCAGTCACGTGGGAATCACGTGGGAATCACGTGGGAATCACGAGGGAATCACGTTTCAATCACGAGGGAATCACGTGGGAATCACGTGGGAATCACGTGAGAATCACTTGTAAATCAGGTGGGAATCACGTGGGAATGACGTGTCAATCACGTGGAAATCACGTGGGAATCACGTGGGGATGACGTGGGTATCACGTGTCAATCTCGTGGGAATCACGTGGGAATCACGTGGGAATCTTGTGTCAATCACGTGGGAATGACGTGGGAATCACGTGTCAATCACGGGTGAATCACGTGGGAATCACGTGTCAATCACGTGGGAATCACGTGGGAATCACGTGGGGATGACGTGGGTATCACGTGTCAATCTCGTGGGAATCACGTGGGAATCACGTGGGAATCTTGTGTCAATCACGTGGGAATGACGTGGGAATCACGTGTCAATCACGTGGGAATCACGTGGGAATCACGTGTCAATCATGTGGGAATCACTTGGAAATCACGTGGGAATCACCTTTCAATCACGTGAAAATCACGTGGGAATCGCGTGTCAATCACAAGTGAATCACGAGGGAATCATGTGGGAATCACGAGTCAATCATGTGGGAATCACTTGGGAATCACATGGGAATCACGTGGGAATCACGTGGCAATCACGTGTGAATCACGTGGGAATCACGTGGGAATCACGTGTCAATCATGTGGGAAACACGTGGGAATCATTTGCGAATCACGTGGGAATCATGCGTCAGTCACGTGGGAATCACGTGGGAGTCACGTGGGAATCACTTGGGAATCACGATGGAATCACCCTTCAATCACGAGGGAATCACTTGGGAGTGACGTGGGAATCACGTGGGAATCACGTGTGAATCAGGTGGGCATCACGTGCGAATCACGTGGGAATCATGTGGGAATCACGTGGAAATCACTTGCGAGTCACGTGGGAATCACGTGTCAATCACATGGGAATCACGTGGGAATCACTTGTCAAGCATGGTGAAATCATGAGGGAATCACGTGGGAAACACGTGGGAATCACGTGTCAATCACGTGGGAATCACGTGGGAATCACTTGGGAATCACGATGGAATCACCCTTCAATCACGAGGGAATCACGTGGGAATGACGTGGGAATGACGTGGGAATGACGTGGGAATCACGTGTCAGTCACGTGGGAATCACGTGGGAATCACGTGGGAATCACGAGGGAATCACGTGGGAATCACGTGAGAATCACGTGTCAATCACGTGGTAATCACGTGGGAATCACGTGGGAATCACGTGGGAATCACATGGGAATCACGTGAGAATCACGTGGGAATCACGAGTCAATCACGTGGGAATCACGTTTCAATCAAGTGGGAAATCGTGGGAATAAGTTGGGAATCACGTGTCAATCACTTGGGAATCACGTGGGAATCACATGGGAATCACGTGAGAATCACGTGGGAATCACGTGTCAATCACTTGGGAATCATGTGGGAATCACGTGGGAATCACGTGTCATTCACGTGGGAAACATGTAGGAATCACGAGTCAATCACGTGGGAATCACTTGGGAATCACGTGGGAATCACGTGTCAATCACGTGGGAATCACGTGAGAATCACGTGGGAATCACGTGTCAATCATGTGGGAAACACTTGGGAATCATTTGCGAATCACGTGGGAATCATGCGTCAGTCACGTGGGAATCACGTGGGAGTCACGTGGGAATCACTTGGGAATCACGATGGAATCACCCTTCAAACACGAGGGAATCACTTGAGAATGACGTGGGAATCACGTGGGAATCACGTGTGAATCACGTGGGCATCACGTGCGAATCACGTGGGAATCATATGGGAATCACGTGGGAATCACATGGTAATCACTTGGGAGTCACGTTGGAATCACGTGTCAATCACGTGGGAATCACGTGGGAATCACGTATCAAGCACGCTGATATCATGAGGGAATCACGTGGGAAACACGTGGGAATCACGAGTCAATTAGGTGGGAATCATGTGAGAATCACGTGGGAATCACGTTTCAGTCATGTGGGATTCACGTGTCAATGACATGGGAATCACGTGGGAATCTCATGGGAATCACGTGGGAATCACAAGTCAATTAGGTGGGAATCACGTGGGAATCACGTGGGAATCACTTGGGAATCACGATGGAATCACCCTTCAATCACGAGGGAATCACGTGGGAATGACGTGGGAATGACGTGGGAATGACGTGGGAATCACGTGTCAGTCACGTGGGAATCACGTGGGAATCACGTGGGAATCACGAGGGAATCACGTTTCAATCACGAGGGAATCACGTGGGAATCACGTGGGAATCACGTGAGAATCACTTGTAAATCACGTGGGAATCACGTGGGAATGACGTGTCAATCACGTGGAAATCACGTGGGAATTACGTGTCAATCACGTGTGAATCACGTGGGAATCACGTGTCAATCACGGGTGAATCACGTGGGAATCACGTGTCAATCACGTGGGAATCACGTGGGAATCTCGTGGGAATGACGTGGGTATCACGTGTCAATCTCGTGGGAATCACGTGGGAATCACGTGGGAATCTTGTGTCAATCACGTGGGAATGACGTGGGAATCACGTGTCAATCACGTGGGAATCACGTGGGAATCACGTGGGTATCACCTGTCAATCTCGTGGGAATCAAGTGGGAATCACGTGGGAATCACATGTCATTAACGTGGAAATCACGTGGGAATCCAGTGAGAATCTTGTGTCAATCAGGTGGGAATGACGTGGGAATCACGTGTCAATCACGTGGGAATCACGTGGGAATCACGTGTCAATCATGTGGGAATCACTTGGAAATCACGTGGGAATCACCTTTCAATCACGTGAAAATCACGTGGGAATCGCGTGTCAATCACAAGTGAATCACGAGGGAATCATGTGGGAATCACGAGTCAATCATGTGGGAATCACTTGGGAATCACATGGGAATCACGTGGGAATCACGTGGCAATCACGTGTGAATCACGTGGGAATCACGTGGGAATCACGTGTCAATCATGTGGGAAACACGTGGGAATCATTTGCGAATCACGTGGGAATCATGCGTCAGTCACGTGGGAATCACGTGGGAGTCACGTGGGAATCACTTGGGAATCACGATGGAATCACCCTTCAATCACGAGGGAATCACTTGGGAGTGACGTGGGAATCACGTGGGAATCACGTGTGAATCAGGTGGGCATCACGTGCGAATCACGTGGGAATCATGTGGGAATCACGTGGAAATCACTTGCGAGTCACGTGGGAATCACGTGTCAATCACGTGGGAATCACGTGGGAATCACTTGTCAAGCACGGTGAAATCATGAGGGAATCACGTGGGAAACACGTGGGAATCACGTGTCAATTAGGTGGGAATCACGTGGGAATCACGTATCAATTAGGTGGGTATCACGTGGGAATCACGTGGGAATCACGTTTCAGTCATGTGGGATTCACGTGTCAATGACATGGGAATCACGTGGGAATCTCAAGGGAATCACGTGGGAATCACAAGTCAATTAGGTGGGAATCACGTGGGAATCACGTGTCAATCACGTGCGAATCACGTGGGAATCACTTGGGAATCACGATGGAATCACACTTCAATCACGAGGGAATCACGTGGGAGTGACATGGGAATCACGTGGGAATCACGTGTGAATCACGTGGGCATCACGTGCGAATCACGTGGGAATCATGTGGGAATCACGAGGGAATCACGTGGAAATCACTTGGGAGTCACGTGGGAATCACGTGTCAATCACGTGGGAATCACGTTGGAATCACGTGTCAAGCACGCTGAAATCATGAGGGAATCACGTGGGAAACAGGTGGGAATCAAGTGTCAATTAGGTGGGAATCACGTGGGAATCACGTGGGAATCACGAATCAATTAGGTGGGAATCACGTGGGAATCACGTGGGAATCACGTTTCAGTCATGTGGGATTCACGTGTCAATGACATGGGAATCACGTGGGAATCACAAGTCAATTAGCTGGGAATCATGTGGGAATCACGTGGGAATCACGTGTCAATCACGGGGGAATCACGTGGGAATCACTTGGGAATCACGATGGAATCACCCTTCAATCACGAGGGAATCACGTGGGAATCACGTGTGAATCACTTGGCAGTCATGTGGGAATCACGTGTCAATCACGAGGGAATCACGTGGGAGTCATGTTTCAATCACGTGTCAATCACGGGGAAATCATGTGGGAATCACGTGGGAATCACGTGGGAGTCACGTGTGAGTCAGGTGGGAATCACGTGTCAATCACGTGGGAATCACGTGGGAATCACGTGTCAAGCACGCTGAACTCACGTGGGAATCACGTGGGAAACACGTGGGAATCTCGTGGGAATCACGTGTCAATCACGTGGGAATCACGTGTCAGTCACGTGGGAATCACCTGGGAATCACGTGGTAATCACGTGGGAATCACGTGTCAATAACGTGGGAATCACATGGGAATCACGTGGGAATCCTGTGGGCATCACGTGGGAATCACGTGTAAATCACGTGGGAATCACCTTTCTATCACGTGGAAATATCGTGGGAATCACGTGTCAATCACAAGTGAATCACGAGGGAATCACGTGGGAATCACGTGGGAATCACGTGTCAATTAGGTGGGAATCACGTGGGAATCACGTGGGAATCACGTGGCAATGACGAGACAATTATTTGAGAATCAGCTGGGAATCACGTGTCACTCACCTGGGAATCACGTGGGAATCATGTGGGAATCACGCGTCAATCACGTGGGAATCACATGGGAATCACGTGGTAATCACGTGGAAATCACGTGCAAATCACGTGGGAATCACGTGGGAATCACATGGGAATCACGTGTCAATCAAGTGGAAATCACGTGTCAATCACGTGGGAATCACGTGGAAATCACATGGGAATCACGTGTCAATCACGTGGTAATCACGTGGGAATCACGTGGGAATCACATGGGAATCACGTGAGAATCACGTGGGAGTCACGTGTCAATCACGTGGGAATCACGTTTCAATCAAGTGGGAAATCGTGGGAATAAGTTGGGAATCACGTGTCAATCACTTGGGAATCACGTGGGAATCACATGGGAATCACGTGAGAATCACGTGGGAATCAAGTGTCAATCACTTGGGAATCATGTGGGAATCACGTGGGAATCACGTGTCATTCACGTGGGAAACATGTAGGAATCACGAGTCAATCACGTGGGAATCACTTGGGAATCACGTGGGAATCACGTGTCAATCACGTGGGAATCACGTGGCAATCACATGGGCATCATGTGGGCATCACGTGCGAATCACATGGGAATCATGTGGCAATCACGTGGTTATCACGCTGGAATCACGTGTCAATCACGTGGGAATCACTTGGGAATCACCTTTCAATCACGTGGAAATCACGTGTCAATGACAACTGAATCACGAGGGAATCACGTGGGAATCACGTGCGAATCACGTGGGAATCACGTGGCAGTGACGAGACAATTATTTGGGAATCAGATGGGAATCACGTGTTACTCACCTGGGAATCACGTGGGAATCATGTGGGAATCGCGGGTCAATCACGTGGTTATCACGTGGGAATCACGTGGGAATCACGTGTCAATCAGTTGGGAATCACGTGGGAATCACGTGTCAATCACGTGCGAATCTCATGTCAATCACGTGGCAATCACGTGGGAATCACGCTGGAATCACGTGTCAATCACGTGGGAATCATGTGGGAATCACGTGTCAATCATGTGGGAATCACGTGGAAATCACGTGGGAATCAACTTTCAATCACGTGGATATCACGTGGGAATCACGTGTCAATCACAAGTGAATCACGAGGGCATCACGTGGGAATCACGTTGGAATCACGTGTCAATTAGGTGGGAATCACGTGGGAATCACGTGGGAATCACGTGGGAATCATGTGGGAATCACAGGTCAATCACGTGGGAATCACGTGTCAATCACGTGGGAATTACGTGGGAATCACGTGTCAATCATGTGGGAATCACGTGGAAATCACGTGGGAATCACCTTTCTATCACGTGGAAATGACGTGGGAATCACGTGTCAATCACAAGTGAATCACGAGGGAATCACGTGGGAATCACGTGGGAATCACGTGTCAATTAGGTGGGAATCACGTGGGAATCACGTGGGAATCACGTGGCAATGACGAGACAATTATTTGAGAATCAGGTGGGAATCACGTGTCACTCACCTGGGAATCACGTGGGAATCATGTGGGAATCACAGGTCAATCACGTGGGAATCACGTGTCAATCACGTGGGAATTACGTGGGAATCACGTGTCAATCATGTGGGAATCACGTGGAAATCACGTGGGAATCACCTTTCTATCACGTTGAAATGACGTGGGAATCACGTGTCAATCACAAGTGAATCACGAGGGAATTACGTGGGAATCACGTGGGAATCACGTGTCAATTAGGTGGGAATCACGTGGGAATCACGTGAGAATCACGTGGCAATGACGAGACAATTATTTGAGAATCAGGTGGGAATCACGTGTCACTCACCTGGGAATCACGTGGGAATCATGTGGGAATCACGCCTCAATCACGTGGGAATCACGTGGGAATCACGTGCAAATCACGTGGGAATCACTTGGCAATCACGTGTCAATCACGTGGGAATCACGTGGGAATCACGTGGGAATCACGTTGGAATCACGTGGGAATGACGTGACAATCATTTGGGAATAACGTGGGAATCGCGTATCAATCATGTGTGAATCACGAGGGAATCACGTTGGAATCACGTGTCAATCACGTGGGAATCACATGGGAATCACGTGGGAATCAAGTGGAAATCACGTGTCAATCACGTGGGAATCACGTGGGAATCACATGGGAATCACGTGTCAATCAATTGGTAATCACGTGGGAATCACATGGGAATCACGTGAGAATCACGTGGGAGTCACGTGTCAATCACGTGGGAATCACGTGTCAATCAAGTGGGAAATCGTGGGAATAAGTTGGGAATCACGTGTCAATCACTTGGGAATCACGTTGGAATCACATGGGAATCACGTGAGAATCACGTGGGAATCACGTATCAATCACTTGGGAATCATGTGGGAATCACGTGGGAATCACGTGTCATTCACGTGGGAAACATGTAGGAATCACGTGTCAATCACGTGGGAATCACGTGGGCATTACGTGGGAATCATTTGGCAATCACGTGTCAATCACGTGGGAATCACGTGGGAATCACGTGTGAATCACGTGAGAATCACGTGGGAATCACGTGTCAATCAATTGGGAAACACGTGGGAATCATTTGCGAATCACGTGGGAATCATGCGTCAGTCAAGTGGGAATCACGTGGGAGTCACGTGGGAATCACTTGGGAATCACGATGGAATCACTCTTCAATCACGAGGGAATCACTTGGGAATGACGTGGGAATCACGTGGGAATCACGTGGGAATCATGTGGGAATCACGTGGGAATCACGTGGAAATCACTTGGGAGTCACGTTGGAATCACGTGTCAATCACGTGGGAATCACGTGTCAAGCACGCTGAAATCATGAGGGAATCACATGGGAATCACGTGGGAATCACGAGTCAATTAGGTGGGAATCACGTGGGAATCACGTGGGAATCACGTTTCAGTCATGTGTGATTCACGTGTCAATGACATGGGAATCACGTGGGAATCTCATGGGAATCTCGTGGGAATCACAAGTCAATTAGGTGGGAATCACGTGGGAATCACGTGGGAATCACGTGTCAATCACGTGGGAATCACGTGGGAATCACTTGGGAATCACGATGGAATCACCCTTCAATCACGAGGGAATCACGTGGGAATGACGTGGGAATGACGTGGGAATGACGTGGGAATCACGTGTCAGTCACGTGGGAATCACGTGGGAATCACGTGGGAATCACGAGGGAATCACGTGGGAATCACGTGAGAATCACGTGTCAATCACGTGGTAATCACGTGGGAATCACGTGGGAATCACGTGGGAATCACATGGGAATCACGTGAGAATCACGTGGGAGTCACGAGTCAATCACGTGGGAATCACGTTTCAATCAAGTGGGAAATCGTGGGAATAAGTTGGGAATCACGTGTCAATCACTTGGGAATCACGTGGGAATCACATGGGAATCACGTGAGAATCACGTGGGAATCACGTGTCAATCACTTGGGAATCATGTGGGAATCACGTGGGAATCACGTGTCATTCACGTGGGAAACATGTAGGAATCACGTGTCAATCACGTGGGAATCACATGGGAATCACGTGGGAATCACGTGTCAATCACGTGGGAATCACGTGAGAATCACGTGGGAATCACGTGTCAATCATGTGGGAAACACGTGGGAATCATTTGCGAATCACGTGGGAATCATGCGTCAGTCACGTGGGAATCACGTGGGAGTCACGTGGGAATCACTTGGGAATCACGATGGAATCACCCTTCAAACACGAGGGAATCACTTGAGAATGACGTGGGAATCACGTGGGAATCACGTGTGAATCACGTGGGCATCACGTGCGAATCACGTGGGAATCATATGGGAATCACGTGGGAATCACATGGTAATCACTTGGGAGTCACGTTGGAATCACGTGTCAATCACGTGGGAATCACGTGGGAATCACGTATCAAGCACGCTGATATCATGAGGGAATCACGTGGGAAACACGTGGGAATCACGAGTCAATTAGGTGGGAATCATGTGGGAATCACGTGGGAATCACGTTTCAGTCATGTGGGATTCACGTGTCAATGACATGGGAATCACTTGGGAATCTCATGGGAATCACGTGGGAATCACAAGTCAATTAGGTGGGAATCACGTGGGAATCACGTGGGAATCACTTGGGAATCACGATGGAATCACCCTTCAATCACGAGGGAATCACGTGGGAATGACGTGGGAATGACGTGGGAATGACGTGGGAATCACGTGTCAGTCACGTGGGAATCACATGGGAATCACGTGGGAATCACGAGGGAATCACGTTTCAATCACGAGGGAATCACGTGGGAATCACGTGGGAATCACGTGAGAATCACTTGTAAATCACGTGGGAATCACGTGGGAATGACGTGTCAATCACGTGGAAATCACGTGGGAATTACGTGTCAATCACGTGTGAATCACGTGGGAATCACGTGTCAATCACGTGGGAATGACGTGGGAAGCACGTGGGAATCACGTGTCAATCAAGTGGGAATCACGTGGGAATCACGTGTCAATCACTTGGCAGTCATGTGGGAATCACGTGTCAATCACATGGGCATCATGTGGGCATCACGTGCGAATCACATGGGAATCATGTGGCAATCACGTGGTTATCACGCTGGAATCACGTGTCAATCACGTGGGAATCACTTGGGAATCACCTTTCAATCACGTGGAAATCACGTGTCAATCACAAGTGAATCACGAGGGAATCATGTGGGAATCACGTGCGAATCACGTGTCAATTACGTGGGAATCACGTGGAATCACGTGGGAATCACGTGGCAGTGACGAGACAATTATTTGGGAATCAGATGGGAATCACGTGTCACTCACCTGGGAATCACGTGGGAATCATGTGGGAATCGCGGGTCAATCACGTGGTAATCACGTGGGAATCACGTGGGAATCACGTGTCAATCACTTGGGAATCACGTGGGAATCACGTGTCAATCACGTGCGAATCTCGTGTCAATCACGTGGCAATCACGTGGGAATCACGCTGGAATCACGTGTCAATCACGTGGGAATCACGTGGGAATCACGTGTCAATCATGTGGGAATCACGTGGAAATCACGTGGGAATCAACTTTCAATCACGTGGATATCACGTGGGAATCACGTGTCAATCACAAGTGAATCACGAGGGCATCACGTGGGAATCACGTTGGAATCACGTGTCAATTAGGTGGGAATCACGTGGGAATCACGTGGGAATCACGTGGGAATCACGTGGCAATGACGAGACAATTATTTGGGAAACACGTGGGAATCACGTGTCACTCACCTGGGAATCACGTGGGAATCATGTGGGAATCACAGGTCAATCACGTGGGAATCACGTGTCAATCACGTGGGAATTACGTGGGAATCACGTGTCAATCATGTGGGAATCACGTGGAAATCACGTGGGAATCACCTTTCTATCACGTGGAAATATCGTGGGAATCACGTGTCAATCACAAGTGAATCACGAGGCAATCACGTGGGAATCACGTGGGAATCACGTGTCAATTAGGTGGGAATCACGTGGGAATCACGTGGCAATGACGAGACAATTATTTGAGAATCAGGTGGGAATCACGAGTCACTCACCTGGGAATCACGTGGGAATCATGTGGGAATCACGCGTCAATCACGTGGGAATCACGTGGGAATCACGTGGTAATCACATGGAAATCACGTGGAAATCACGTGGGAATCACGTGGGAATCACGTGTCAATCACGTGGGAATCACGTTGAAATCACGTGGGAATCACTTGGCAATCACGTGTCAATCACGTGGGAATCACGTGGGAATCACGTGGGAATCACGTGGCAATCTCGTGGAAATCATGTGGGAATCACGTGGGAATCACGTTGGAATCACGTGGGAATGACGTGACAATCATTTGGGAATCACGTGGGAATCGCGTATCAATCATGTGTGAATCACGAGGGAATCACGTTTGAATCACGTGTCAATCACGTGGGAATCACATGGGAATCACGTGGGAATCAAGTGGAAATCACGTGTCAATCACGTGGGAATCACGTGGGAATCACATGGGAATCACGTGTCAATCAATTGGTAATCACGTGGGAATCACATGGGAATCACGTGAGAATCACGTGGGAGTCACGTGTCAATCACGTGGGAATCACGTGTCAATCAAGGGGGAAATCGTGGGAATAAGGTGGGAATCACGTGTCAATCACTTGGGAATCACGTTGGAATCACATGGGAATCACGTGAGAATCACGTGGGAATCACGTATCATTCACTTGGGAATCATGTGGGAATCACGTGGGAATCACGTGTCATTCACGTGGGAAACATGTAGGAATCACGAGTCAATCACGTGGGAATCACTTGGGAATCACATGGGAATCACGTGTGAATCACGTGTCAATCACGTGTGAATCACGTGAGAATCACGTGGGAATCACGTGTCAATCATTTGGGAAACACGTGGGAATCATTTGCGAATCACGTGGGAATCATGCGTCAGTCACGTGTGAATCACGTGCGAATCACAAGTCAATTAGGTGGGAATCACGTGGGAATCACGTGGGAATCACTTGGGAATCACGATGGAATCACCCTTCAATCACGAGGGAATCACGTGGGAATGACGTGGGAATGACGTGGGAATGACGTGGGAATCACGTGTCAGTCACGTGGGAATCACGTGGGAATCACGAGGGAATCACGTTTCCATCACGAGGGAATCACGTGGGAATCACGTGGGAATCACGTGAGAATCACTTGTAAATCACGTGGGAATCACGTGGGAATGACGTGTCAATCACGTGGAAATCACGTGGGAATTGCGTGTCAGTCACGTGTGAATCACGTGGGAATCACGTGTCAATCACGTGGGAATGACGTGGGAAGCTCGTGGGAATCACGTGTCAATCAAGTGGGAATCACGAGGGAATCACGTGTCAATCACTTGGCAGTCATGTGGGAATCACGTGTCAATCACGAGGGAAACACGTGGGAATCATGTTTCAATCACGTGGAAATCACGTGGGAATCACGTGTCAATCACTAGGGAATCACGTGGGAATCATGTTCAATCACGTGGGAATCACGTGTCAATCACATGGGCATCATGTGGGCATCACGTGCGAATCACATGGGAATCATGTGGAAATCACGTGGTTATCACGCTGGAATCACGTGTCAATCACGTGGGAATCACTTGGGAATCACCTTTCAATCACGTGGAAATCACGTGTCAATCACAAGTGAATCACGAGGGAATCACGTGGTAATCACGTGCGAATCACGTGTCAATTAGGTGGGAATCACGTGGAATCACGTGGGAATCACGTGGCAGTGACGAGACCATTATTTGGGAATCAAATGGGAATCACGTGTCACTCACCAGGGAATCACGTGGGAATCATGTGGGAATCGCGGGTCAATCACGTGGTAATCACGTGGGAATCACGTGGGAATCACGTGTCAATCACTTGGGAATCACGTGGGAATCACGTGTCAATCACGTGCGAATCTCGTGTCAATCACGTGGCAATCACGTGGGAATCACGCTGGAATCACATGGGAATCACGTGGGAATCACGTGTCAATCACGTGTGAATCACGTGAGAATCACGTGGGAATCACGTGTCAATCATTTGGGAAACACGTGGGAATCATTTGCGAATAACGTGGGAATCATGCGTCAGTCACGTGGGAATCACGTGGGAGTCACGTGGGAATCACTTGGGAATCACGATGGAATCACCCTTCAATCACGAGGGAATCACTTGGGAATGACGTGGGAATCACGTGGGAATCACGTGTGAATCACGTGGGCATCACGTGCGAATCACGTGGGAGTCATGTGGGAATCACGTGGGAATCACGTGGAAATCACTTGGGAGTCACGTTGGAATCACGTGTCAATCACGTGGTAACCACGTGTCAAGCACGCTGAAATCATGAGGGAATCACATGGGAAACACGTGGGATTCACGAGTCAACTAGGTGGGAATCACGTGGGAATCACGTGGGAATCACGTTTCAGTCATGTGTGATTCACGTGTCAATGACATGGGAATCACGTGGGAATCTCATGGGAATCTCGTGGGAATCACAAGTCAATTAGGTGGGAATCACGTGGGAATCACGTGGGAATCACGTGTCAATCACGTGGGAATCACGTGGGAATCACTTGGGAATCACGATGGAATCACCCTTCAATCACGAGGGAATCACGTGGGAATGACGTGGGAATGACGTGGGAATGACGTGGGAATCACGTGTCAGTCACGTGGGAATCACGTGGAATCACGTGGGAATCACGAGGGAATCACGTATCAATCACGAGGGAATCACGTGGGAAACACGTGGGAATCACGTGAGAATCACTTGTAAATCACGTGGGAATCACGTGGGAATGACGTGTCAATCACGTGAAAATCACGTGGAAATTACTTGTCAATCACGTGTGAATCACGTGGGAATCACGTGTCAATCACGTGGGAATGAAGTGGGAAGCTTGTGGGAATCACGTGTCAATCAAGTGGGAATCATGTGTGAATCACGTGTCAATCACTTGGCAGTCATGTGGGAATCACGTGTCAATCACGAGGGAATCACGTGGGAATCATGTTTCAATCACGTGGAAATCACGTGTGAATCACGTTTCAATCATTAGGGAATCACGTGGGAATCACGTGGGAATCACGTTGGAATCACGTGGGAATGACGTGACAATCATTTGGGAATCACGTGGGAATCATGTGGGAATCACAGGTCAATCACGTGGGAATCACGTGTCAATCACGTGGGAATCACGTGGGAATCACGTGTCAATCATGTGGGAATCACGTGGAAATCACGTGGGAATCACCTTTCAATCACGTGTCAATCACAAGTGAATCACGAGGGAATCACGTGGGAATCACGTGGCAATCTCGTGGAAATCATGTGGGAATCACGTGGGAATCACGTTGGAATCACGTGGGAATGACGTGACAATCATTTGGGAATCACGTGGGAATCGCGTATCAATCATGTGTGAATCACGAGGGAATCACGTTTGAATCACGTGTCAATCACGTGGGAATCACTTGGGAATCACGATGGAATCACCCTTCAATCACGAGGGAATCACGTGGGAATGACGTGGGAATGACGTGGGAATGACGTGGGAATCACGTGTCAGTCACGTGAGAATCACGTGGAATCACGTGGGAATCACGAGGGAATCACGTATCAATCACGAGGGAATCACGTGGGAAACACGTGGGAATCACGTGAGAATCACTTGTAAATCACGTGGGAATCACGTGGGAATGACGTGTCAATCACGTGAAAATCACGTGGAAATTACTTGTCAATCACGTGTGAATCACGTGGGAATCACGTGTCAATCACGTGGGAATGAAGTGGGAAGCTTGTGGGAATCACGTGTCAATCAAGTGGGAATCATGTGTGAATCACGTGTCAATCACTTGGCAGTCATGTGGGAATCACGTGTCAATCACGTTGGAATCACGTGGGAATGACGTGACAATCATTTGGGAATCACGTGGGAATCATGTGGGAATCACAGGTCAATCACGTGGGAATCACGTGTCAATCACGTGGGAATCACGTGGGAATCACGTGTCAATCATGTGGGAATCACGTGGAAATCACGTGGGAATCACCTTTCAATCACGTGTCAATCACAAGTGAATCACGAGGGAATCACGTGGGAATCACGTGGCAATCTCGTGGAAATCATGTGGGAATCACGTGGGAATCACGTTGGAATCACGTGGGAATGACGTGACAATCATTTGGGAATCACGTGGGAATCGCGTATCAATCATGTGTGAATCACGAGGGAATCACGTTTGAATCACGTGTCAATCACGTGGGAATCACGTGGGAATCACGTGGGAATCAAGTGGAAATCACGTGTCAATCACGTGGGAATCACGTGGGAATCACATGGGAATCACTTGTCAATCACTTGGTAATCACGTGGGAATCACATGGGAATCACGTGAGAATCACGTGGGAGTCACGTGTCAATCACTTGGGAATCACGTGTCAATCAAGTGGGAAATCGTGGGAATAAGGTGGGAATCACGTGTCAATCACTTGGGAATCACGTGGGAATCACGTGTCAAGCATGCTGAACTCACGTGGGAATCACGTGGGAAACACGTGGGAACCACGTGGGAATCACGTGTCAATCACGTGGGAATCACGTGTCAGTCACTTGGGAATCACCTGGGAATCACGTGGTAATCACGTGGGAATCACGTGTGAATAACGTGGGAATCACATGGGAATCACGTGTGAATCACATGTCAATCACGTGGGAATCACGTTGAAATCACGTAGGAATCACGTGGGAATCATGTGTCAATCATGTGTGAATCTCGTGGGAATCACGTGGGAATCACGTGTCAATCCCATGGGAATCACGTGCTAATCACGTGGGAATCACGTGCGAATCACTTGTCAATCACGTGGGAATCACGTGGGAATCACGTGGGTATCACCTGTCAATCTCGTGGGAATCAAGTGGGAATCACGTGTGAATCACGTGTCAATCACGTGGGAATCCCATTGGAATCACGTGGCAATCACGTGTCAATCACCCGGGATGCACGTTGGAATCAAGTGGGAATCACGTGTCAATCACGTGGCAATCATGTGGGAATCACGTGGGTATCACCTGTCAATCACGTGGGAATCACGTGGAAATCACATGGGAATCACATGTCAATCACGTGGTAATCACGTGGGAATCACGTGGGAATCACGTGGGAATCACATGGGAACCACGTGAGAATCACGTGGGAGTCACGTGTCAATCACGTGGGAATCACGTTTCAATCAAATGGGAAATCGTGGGAATAAGTTGGGAATCACGTGTCAATCACTTGTGAATCACGTGGGAATCACATGGGAATCACGTGAGAATCACGTGGGAATCACGTGTCAATCACTTGGGAATCATGTGGGAATCACGTGGGAATCACGTGTCATTCACGTGGGAAACATGTAGGAATCATGAGTCAATCACGTGGGAATCACTTGGGAATCACGTGTGAATCACGTGTCAATCACGTGGGAATCCCATTGGAATCACGTGGCAATCACGTGTCAATCACCCGGGATGCACGTTGGAATCAAGTGGGAATCACGTGTCAATCACGTGGCAATCATGTGGGAATCACGTGGGTATCACCTGTCAATCACGTGGGAATCACGTGGAAATCACATGGGAATCACATGTCAATCACGTGGTAATCACGTGGGAATCACGTGGGAATCACGTGGGAATCACATGGGAACCACGTGAGAATCACGTGGGAGTCACGTGTCAATCACGTGGGAATCACGTTTCAATCAAATGGGAAATCGTGGGAATAAGTTGGGAATCACGTGTCAATCACTTGTGAATCACGTGGGAATCACATGGGAATCACGTGAGAATCACGTGGGAATCACGTGTCAATCACTTGGGAATCATGTGGGAATCACGTGGGAATCACGTGTCATTCACGTGGGAAACATGTAGGAATCATGAGTCAATCACGTGGGAATCACTTGGGAATCACGTGGGAATCACGTGTCAATCACGTGGGAATCACGTGAGAATCACGTGGGAATCACGTGTCAATCATGTGGGAAACACGTGGGAATCATTTGCGAATCACGTGGGAATCATGCGTCAGTCACGTGGGAATCACGTGGGAGTCACGTGGGAATCACTTGGGAATCACGATGGAATCACCCTTCACTCACGAGGGAATCACTTGAGAATGACGTGGGAAACACCTGGGAATCACGTGTGAATTACGTGGGCATCACGTGCGAATCACGTGGGAATCATGTGGGAATCACGTGGGAATCACATGGTAATCACTGGGGAGTCACGTTGGAATCACGTGTCAATCACGTGGGAATCACGTATCAAGCACGCTGATATCATGAGGGAATCACGTGGGAAACACTTGGGAATCACGAGTCAATTAGGTGGGAATCACGTGGGAATCACGTGGGAATCACGTTTCAGTCATGTGGGATTCACGTGTCAATGACATGGGAATCACGTGGGAATCTCATGGGAATCACGTGGGAATCACAAGTCAATTAGGTGGGAATCACGTGGGAATCACGTGGGAATCACTTGGGAATCACGATGGAATCACCCTTCAATCACGAGGGAATCACGTGGGAATGACGTGGGAATGACGTGGGAATGACGTGGGAATCACGTGTCAGTCACGTGGGAATCACGTGGGAATCACGTGGGAATCACGAGGGAATCACGTTTCAATCACGAGGGAATCACGTGGGAATCACGTGGGAATCACGTGAGAATCACTTGTAAATCACGTGGGAATCACGTGGGAATGACGTGTCAATCACGTGGAAATCACGTGGGAATTACGTGTCAATCACGTGTGAATCACGTGGGAATCACGTGTCAATCACGTGGGAATGACGTGGGAAACACGTGGGAATCACGTGTCAATCAAGTGGGAATCACGTGTCAATCACTTGGCAGTCATGTGGGAATCACGTGTAAATCACGAGGGAATCATGTGGGAATCATGTGTCAATCACGTGGAAATCACGTGGGAATCACGTGTCAATCACTAGGGAATCACGTGGGAATCATGTTCAATCACGTGGGAATCACGTGTCAATCACATGGGCATCATGTGGGCATCACGTGCGAATCACATGGGAATCATGTGGCAATCACGTGGTTATCACGCTGGAATCACGTGTCAATCACGTGGGAATCACTTGGGAATCACCTTTCAATCACGTGGAAATCACGTGTCAATCACAAGTGAATCACGAGGGAATCACGTGGGAATCACGTGCGAATCACGTGTCAATTAGGTGGGAATCACGTGGAATCACGTGGGAATCACGTGGCAGTGACGAGACAATTATTTGCGAATCAGATGGGAATCACGTGTCACTCACCTGGGAATCACGTGGGAATCATGTGGGAATCGCGGGTCAATCACGTGGTAATCACGTGGGAATCACGTGTCAATCACAAGTGAATCACGAGGGAATCACGTGGGAATCACCTTTCAATCACGTGGAAATCACGTGGGAATCACGTGTCAATCACAAGTGAATCACGAGGGAATCACGTGGGAATCACGTGGCAATCTCGTGGAAATCATGTGGGAATCACGTGGGAATCACGTTGGAATCACGTGGGAATGACGTGACAATCATTTGGGAATCACGTGGGAATCGCGTATCAATCATGTGTGAATCACGAGGGAATCACGTTTGAATCACGTGTCAATCACGTGGGAATCACGTGGGAATCACGTGGGAATCAAGTGGAAATCACGTGTCAATCACGTGGGAATCACATGGGAATCACGTGTCAATCACTTGGTAATCACGTGGGAATCACATGGGAATCACGTGAGAATCACGTGGGAGTCACGTGTCAATCACTTGGGAATCACGTGTCAATCAAGTGGGAAATCGTGGGAATAAGGTGGGAATCACGTGTCAATCACTTGGGAATCACGTGGGAATCACGTGTCAAGCACGCTGAACTCACGTGGGAATCACGTGGGAAACACGTGGGAATCACGTGGGAATCACGTGTCAATCACGTGGGAATCACGTGTCAGTCACGTGGGAATCACCTGGGAATCACGTGGTAATCACGTGGGAATCACGTGTGAATAACGTGGGAATCACATGGGAATCACGTGGGAATCCTGTGGGCATCACGTGGGAATCACGTGTCAATCACGTGGGAATCACGTGGGAATCACGTGTGAATCACGTGTCAATCACGTGGGAATCACGTTGAAATCACGTAGGAATCACGTGGGAATCATGTGTCAATCATGTGTGAATCTCGTGGGAATCACGTGGGAATCACGTGTCAATCCCATGGGAATCACGTGCTAATCACGTGGGAATCACGTGCGAATCACTTGTCAATCACGTGGGAATCACGTGGGCATCACGTGGGTATCACCTGTCAATCTCGTGGGAATCAAGTGGGAATCACGTGTGAATCACGTGTCAATCACGTGGGAATCACGTGGGAATCCCATGGGAATCACGTGGCAATCACGTGTCAATCACCAGGGATGCACGTTGGAATCAAGTGGGAATCACGTGTCAATAACGTGGCAATCACGTGGGAATCACGTGGGTATCACCTGTCAATCACGTGGGAATCACGTGGAAATCACATGGGAATCACATGTCAATCACGTGGTAATCACGTGGGAATCACGTGGGAATCACGTGGGAATCACATGGGAACCACGTGAGAATCACGTGGGAGTCACGTGTCAATCACGTGGGAATCACGTTTCAATCAAATGGGAAATCGTGGGAATAAGTTGGGAATCACGTGTCAATCACTTGTGAATCACGTGGGAATCACATGGGAATCACGTGAGAATCACGTGGGAATCACGTGTCAATCACTTGGGAATCATGTGGGAATCACGTGGGAATCACGTGTCATTCACGTGGGAAACATGTAGGAATCATGAGTCAATCACGTGGGAATCACTTGGGAATCACGTGGTAATCACGTGTCAATCACGTGGGAATCACGTGAGAATCACGTGGGAATCACGTGTCAATCATGTGGGAAACACGTGGGAATCATTTGCGAATCACGTGGGAATCATGCGTCAGTCACGTGGGAATCACGTGGGAGTCACGTGGGAATCACTTGGGAATCACGATGGAATCACCCTTCACTCACGAGGGAATCACTTGAGAATGACGTGGGAATCACGTGGGAATCACGTGTGAATTACGTGGGCATCACGTGCGAATCACGTGGGAATCATGTGGGAATCACGTGGGAATCACATGGTAATCACTGGGGAGTCACGTTGGAATCACGTGTCAATCACGTGGGAATCACGTATCAAGCACGCTGATATCATGAGGGAATCACGTGGGAAACACGTGGGAATCACGAGTCAATTAGGTGGGAATCACGTGGGAATCACGTTTCAGTCATGTGGGATTCACGTGTCAATGACATGGGAATCATGTGGGAATCTCATGGGAATCACGTGGGAATCACAAGTCAATTAGTTGGGAATCACGTGGGAATCACTTGGGAATCACGATGGAATCACCCTTCAATCACGAGGGAATCACGTGGGAATGACGTGGGAATGACGTGGGAATGACGTGGGAATCACGTGTCAGTCACGTGGGAATCACGTGGGAATCACGTGGGAATCACGAGGGAATCACGTTTCAATCACGAGGGAATCACGTGGGAATCACGTGGGAATCACGTGAGAATCACTTGTAAATCACGTGGGAATCACGTGGGAATGACGTGTCAATCACGTGGAAATCACGTGGGAATTACGTGTCAATCACGTGTGAATCACGTGGGAATCACGTGTCAATCACGGGTGAATCACGTGGGAATCACGTGTCAATCACGTGGGAATCACGTGGGAATCACGTGGGAATGACGTGGATATCACGTGTCAATCTCGTGGGAATCACGTGGGAATCACGTGGGAATCTTGTGTCAATCACGTGGGAATGACGTGGGAATCACGTGTCAATCACGTGGGAATCACGTGGGAATCACGTGGGTATCACCTGTCAATTTCGTGGGAATCAAGTGGGAATCACGTGGGAATCACATGTCATTAACGTGGGAAACACGTGGGAATCCAGTGAGAATCTTGTGTCAATCAGGTGGGAATGACGTGGGAATCACGTGTCAATCACGTGGGAATCACGTGGGAATCACGTGTCAATCATGTGGGAATCACGTGGGAATCATGTGGGAATCACAGGTCAATCACGTGGGAATCACGTGTCAATCACGTGGGAATTACATGGGAATCACGTGTCAATCATGTGGGAATCACGTGGAAATCATGTGGGCATCACCTTTCTATCACGTGGAAATGACGTGGGAATCACGTGTCAATCACAAGTGAATCACGAGGGAATCACGTGGGAATCACGTGGGAATCACGTGGCAATGACGAGACAATTATTTGAGAATCAGGTGGGAATCACGTGTCACTCACCTGGGAATCACGTGGGAATCATGTGGGAATCACGCGTCAATCACGTGGGAATCACGTGGGAATCACGTGGTAATCACGTGGAAATCACGTGGAAATCACGTGGGAATCACGTGGGAATCACGTGTCAATCACGTGGGAATCACGTTGAAATCACGTGGGAATCACTTGGCAATCACGTGTCAATCACGTGGGAATCACGTGGGAATCACGTGGGAATCACGTGGCAATCTCGTGGAAATCATGTGGGAATCACGAGGGAATCACGTTTGAATCACGTGTCAATCACGTGGGAATCACGTGGGAATCACGTGGGAATCAAGTGGAAATCACGTGTCAATCACGTGGGAATCACGTGGGAATCACATGGGAATCACGTGTCAATCACTTGGTAATCACGTGGGAATCACATGGGAATCACGTGAGAATCACGTGGGAGTCACGTGTCAATCACTTGGGAATCACGTGTCAATCACTTGGGAATCACGTGGGAATCACGTGTCAAGCACGCTGAACTCACGTGGGAATCACGTGGGAAACACGTGGGAATCACGTGTCAATCACAAGTGAATCACGTGGGAATCACGTGGGAATCACGTGGGAATCACGTGGCAGTGACGAGACAATTATTTGGGAATCACATGGGAATCACGAGTCACTCACCTGGGAATCACGTGGGCATCATGTGGGAATCACGGGTCAATCACGTGGTAATCACGTGGGAATCACGTGGGTATCACGTGTCAATCACGTGGGAATCACGTGGGAATCACGTGTCAATCACTTGGGAATCACGTGGGAATCACGTGTCAATCACGTGCGAATCACGTGTCAATCACGTGGCAATCACGTGGGAATCACGCTGGAATCACGTGTCAATCACGTGGGAATCACGTGGGAGTCACGTGTCAATCATGTGGGAATCACGTGGAAATCACGTGGGAATCACCTTTCAAAAACGTGGAAATCACGTGGGAATCACGTGTCAATCACAAGTGAATCACGAGGGAATCAAGTGGGAATCACGTGGGAATCACGTGTCAATTAGGTGGGTATCACGTGGGAATCACGAGGGAATCACATGGGAATTACGTGGCAATGAAGAGACAATTATTTGGGAAACCCGTGGGAATCACGTGGGCATCATGTGGGAATCACGGGTCAATCACGTGGTAATCACGTGGGAATCACGTGGGTATCACGTGTCAATCACGTGGGAATCACGTGGGAATCACGTGTCAATCACTTGGGAATCACGTGTCAATCACGTGCGAATCACGTGTCAATCACGTGGCAATCACGTGGGAATCACGCTGGAATCACGTGTCAATCACGTGGGAATCACGTGGGAGTCACGTGTCAATCATGTGGGAATCACGTGGAAATCACGTGGGAATCACCTTTCGAAAACGTGGAAATCACGTGGGAATCACGTGTCAATCACAAGTGAATCACGAGGGAATCACGTGGGAATCACGTGTCAATTAGGTGGGAATCACGTTGGAATCCCATGGGAATCACTTGGGAATCACGTGTCAATCACCCGGGAAGCACATGGGAATCAAGTGGGAATCACGTCTCAATCACATGGCAATCACGTGGGAATCACGTGGGAATATCATGGGAATCACGTGGGAATCACTTGGGAATCACGTGTCAATCACGTGGGAATTACTGGGAAATCACGTGGGAATCACGTGTCAGTCACGTGGGAATCACGTGGGAGTCACGTGGGAATCATGTGGGAATCACGTGTCAATCACATTGGAATCACGTGGGAATCACGTGGGCATCACGTGGGAATCATGTGGGAATCACGTGGGAATCATGTGGGAATCACGTGGGAATCACGTGTCAATCACGTGGGAATCACGTGGGAATCACGTGGGAATCACGTGTCAATCACGTGGGAATCACGTGGGAATCACGTGTCAGTCATGTCGGAATCACGTGTCAATGACATGGGAATCACGTGGGAATCACGTGGGAATCACGTGTCAATTAGGTGGGTATCACGTGGGAATCACATGGGAATCACGTGTCAATCCAGTGGGAATCACGTGGGAATCACTTGGGAATCACGTGGGAATCACGTGGGAATGACGTGGGAATGACGTGAGAATCACGTGTAACTCACGTCGGAATCACTTGGGAATGTGTCAATCACGTGGAAATCAAGTGGGAATCACGTGTCAATCACGTGGGAAACACGTGGGAATCACGTGGGAATCACGTGTCAATCACGTGGGAATCACGTGGGAATCACGTGTCAATCACGTGGGAATCACGTGGGAATCACGTGTCAATCACGTGGGAAACACGTGGGAATCACGTGTCAATCACGTGGGAATCACGTGTTAATCATGTGGGAATCACGTAGGAATCACGTGGAATTCACGTGTCAATCACGTGGGAATCACTTGGGAATCACATGGAAATCACGTGGGAATCACTTGGCAGTCATGTGGGAATCACGTGTCAATCACTAGGGAATCACGTGGGTAGCATGTTCAATCACGTGGGAATCACGTGTCAATCACATGGGCATCACGTGGGCATCACGTGCGAATCACATGGGAATCATGTGGCAATCACGTGGGAATAACGCTGGAATCACGTGTCAATCACGTGGGAATCACGTGGGAATCACCTGTCAATCATGTGGGAATCACGTTGAAATCACGTGGGAATCACCTTTCAATCACGTGGGAATCACGTGTCAATCAGAAGTGAATCACGAGGGAATCACGTGGGAATCACGTGCGAATCACGAGTCAATTAGGTGGGAATCACGTGGGAATCACGTGGGAATCACGTGGCAGTGACGAGACAATTATTTGGGAATCACGTGGGAATCACGTGTCACTCACCTGGGAATCACGTGGGAATCATGTGGGAATTACGGGTCAGTCACGTGGGAATCACGTGGGAATCACGTGGGTATCACGTGTCAATCACTTGGGAATCACGTGGGATCACATGTCAATCACGTGCGAATCACGTGTCAATCACGTGCAATCACGTGGGAATCACGTAGAAATCACGTGTCAATCATGTGAGAATCACGTGGAAATCACGTGGGAATGACATTTCAATCACGTGGAAATCACTTGGGAATCACGTGTCAATCACTTGGCAGTCATGTGGGAATCACGTGTCAATGACGAGGGAATCACGTGGGAATCATGTTTCAATCACGTGGGAATTACGTGTTGATCACGAGGGAATCACGTGGGAATCATGTTTCAATCACGTGGAAATCACGTGGGAATCACGTGTCAATCACATGGGCATCACGTGGGCATCACATGCGAATCACATGGGAATCATGTGGGAATCACGTGGGAATCACGTGGGAATCACGTGGGAGTCACGTGGGAATCACGTGTCAATCACGTGGGAATTACGTGGGAATCACGTGTCAAGCACGCTGAAATCACTTGGGAATCACGTGGGAAACACGTGGGAATCACGTGGCAATCACCTGTCAATCACGTGGGAATCACGTGTCAGTCACGTGGGAATCACCTGGGAATCACATGGGAATCACGTGGGAATCCTGTGGGCACCACGTGGGAATCACGTGGGAATCACGTGTGAATCACGTGTCAATCACGTGGGAATCACGTTGAAATCACGTAGGAATCACGTTGGAATCATGTGTCAATCATATGGGAATTACGTGGGAATCACGTGGGAATCACGTGTCAATTAGGTGGGAATCACGTGGGAATCACATGGGAATCACGTTTCAAACCAGTGGGAATCATGTGGGAATCACTTGGGAATCACGAGGGAAACACGTGGGAATGACGTGGGAAAGACGTGAGAATCACGTGTAACTCACGTCGGAATCACTTGGGAATGACGTGTCAATCACGTGGAAATCAGGTGGGAACCACGTGTCAATCACGTGGGAATCACGTGGGAATCACGTGTCAATCACGTTGGAATCACGTGGGAATCACGTGTCAATCACGTGGGAAACACGTGGGAATCACGTGTCAATCACGTGGGAATCACGTGTGAATCATGTGGGAATCACGTAGGAATCACGTGGAATTCACGTGTCAATCACGTGGGAATCACTTAGGAATCACGTGGGAATCACGTGGGAATGACGTGGGAATGACGTGAGAATCACGTGTAACTCACGTCGGAATCACTTGGGAATGACGTGTCAATCACGTGGAAATCAAGTGGGAATCACGTGTCAATCACTTGGGAATCACGTGGGATCACATGTCAATCACGTGCGAATCACGTGTCAATCACGTGCAGTCACGTGGGAATCACGTAGAAATCACGTGTCAATCATGTGGGAATCACGTGGAAATCACGTGGGAATGACATTTCAATCACGTGGAAATCACTTGGGAATCACGTGTCAATCACTTGGCAGTCATGTGGGAATCACGTGTCAATGACGAGGGAATCACGTGGGAATCATGTTTCAATCACGTGGGAATTACGTGTCGATCACGAGGGAATCACGTGGGAATCATGTTTCAATCACGTGGAAATCACGTGGGAATCACGTGTCAATCACATGGGCATCACGTGGGCATCACATGCGAATCACATGGGAATCATGTGGGAATCACGTGGGAATCACGTGGGAATCACGTGGGAGTCACGTGGGAATCACGTGTCAATCACGTGGGAATTACGTGGGAATCACGTGTCAAGCACGCTGAAATCACTTGGGAATCACGTGGGAAACACGTGGGAATCACGTGGCAATCACCTGTTAATCACGTGGGAATCACGTGTCAGTCACGTGGGAATCACCTGGGAATCACATGGGAATCACGTGGGAATCCTGTGGGCATCACGTGGGAATCACGTGTCAATCACGTGGGAATCACGTGGGAATCACGTGTGAATCACGTGTCAATCACGTGGGAATCACGTTGAAATCACGTAGGAATCACGTGGGAATCATGTGTCAATCATATGGGAATTACGTGGGAATCACGTGGGAATCACGTGTCAATTAGGTGGGAATCACGTGGGAATCACATGGGAATCACGTTTCAAACCAGTGGGAATCATGTGGGAATCACTTGGGAATCACGAGGGAAACACGTGGGAATGACGTGGGAAAGACGTGAGAATCACGTGTAACTCACGTCGGAATCACTTGGGAATGACGTGTCAATCACGTGGAAATCAAGTGGGAATCACGTGTCAATCACGTGGGAATCACGTGGGAATCACGTGTCAATCACGTTGGAATCACGTGGGAATCACGTGTCAATCACGTGGGAAACACGTGGGAATCACGTGTCAATCACGTGGGAATCACGTGTGAATCATGTGGGAATCACGTAGGAATCACGTGGAATTCACGTGTCAATCACGTGGGAATCACTTGGGAATCACGTGGGAATCACGTGGAAATGACGTGGGAATGACGTGAGAATCACGTGTAACTCACGTCGGAATCACTTGGGAATGATGTGTCAATCACGTGGAAATCAAGTGGGAATCACGTGTCAATCACGTGGGAATCACGTGGGAATCACGTGTCAATCACGTGGGAATCACGTGGGAATCACGTGTCAATCACCTGGGAAACACGTTGGAATCACGTGTCAATCACGTGGGAATCACGTGTGAATCATGTGTTAATCACTTGGAAATCACGATGGAATCACCCTTCAATCACGAGGGAATCACGTGGGAATGACGTGGCAATGACGTGGCAATGACCTGGGAATCACGTGTCAGTCATGTGGGAATCACGTGGAAATCACGATGGAATCACCCTTCAGTAACGAGGGAATCACGTGGGAATGTCGTGGCAATGACGTGGCAATGACGTGGGAATTACGTGTCAGTCACGTGAGAATCACGTGGGAAACACGAGGGAATCACGTTTCAATCACGAGGGAATCACGTGGTAATCACGTGGGAATCATGTGAGAATCAATTGTAAATCACGTGGGAATCACGTGGGAATGACGTGTCAATCACGTGGGAATCACTTGGGAATCACGTGGGCATCAGCTTTCTATCACGTGGAAATGACGTGGGAATCACGTGTCAATCACAAGTGAATCACGAGGGAATCACGTGGGAATCACTTGGGAATCACGTGTCAATTAGGTGGTAATCACGTGGGAATCACGTGGGAATCACGTGGCAATGACGAGACAATTATTTGAGAATCAGGTGGGAATCACGTGTCACTCACCTGGGAATCACGTGGGAATCATGTGGGAATCACGCGTCAATCACGTGGGAATCACGTGGGAATCACGTGGTAATCACGTGGAAATCACGTGGAAATCACGTGGGAATCACGTGGGAATCACGTGTCAATCACGTGGGAATCACGTTGAAATCACGTGGGAATCACTTGGCAATCACGTGTCAATCACGTGGGAATCACATGGGAATCACGTGGGAATCACGTGGCAATCTCGTGGAAATCATGTGGGAATCACGTGGGAATCACGTTGGAATCACGTGGGAATGACGTGACAATCATTTGGGAATCACGTGGGAATCGCGTATCAATCGTGTGTGAATCACGAGGGAATCACGTTTGAATCACGTGTCAATCACGTGGGAATCACATGGGAATCACGTGGGAATCAAGTGGAAATCACGTGTCAATCACGTGGGAATCACGTGGGAATCACATTGGAATCACGTGTCAATCAATTGGTAATCAGGTGGGAATCACATGGGAATCACGTGAGAATCACGTGGGAGTCACGTGTCAATCACGTGGGAATCACGTGTCAATCAAGTGGGAAATCGTGGGAATAAGGTGGGAATCACGTGTCAATCACTTGGGAATCACGATGGAATCACATGGGAATCACGTGAGAATCACGTGGGAATCACGTATCAATCACTTGGGAATCATGTGGGAATCACGTGGGAATCACGTGTCATTCACGTGGGAAACATGTAGGAATCACGAGTCAATCACGTGGGAATCACTTGGGAATCACATGGGAATCACGTGGGAATCACGTGTCAATCACGTGTGAATCACGTGAGAATCACGTGGGAATCACGTGTCAATCATTTGGGAAACACGTGGGAATCATTTGAGAATCACGTGGGAATCATGCGTCAGTCACGTGGGAATCACGTGGGAGTCACGTGGGAATCACTTGGGAATCACGATGGAATCACCCTTCAATCACGAGGGAATCAATTGGGAATGACGTGGGAATCACGTGGGAATCACGTGTGAATCACGTGGGCATCACGTGCGAATCACGTGGGAATCATGTGGGAATCACGTGGGAATCACGTGGAAATCACTTGGGAGTCACGTTGGAATCACGTGTCAATCACGTGGGAATCACGTGTCAAGCACGCTGAAGTCATGAGGGAATCACATGGGAAACACGTGGGAATCACGAGTCAATTAGGTGGGAATCACGTGGGAATCACGTGGGAATCACGTTTCAGTCATGTGTGATTCACGTGTCAATGACATGGGAATCACGTGGGAATCTCATGGGAATCTCGTGGGAATCACAAGTCAATTAGGTGGGAATCACGTGGGAATCACGTGGGAATCACGTGTCAATCACGTGGGAATCACGTGGGAATCACTTGGGAATCACGATGGAATCACCCTTCAATCACGAGGGAATCACGTGGGAATGACGTGGGAATGACGTGGGAATGACGTGGGAATCACGTGTCAGTCACGTGGGAATCACGTGGGAATCACGTGGGAATCACGAGGGAATCACGTGGGAATCACGTGAGAATCACGTGTCAATCACGTGGTAATCACGTGGGAATCACGTCGGAATCACATGGGAATCACGTGAGAATCACGTGGGAGTCACGTGTCAATCACGTGGGAATCACGTTTCAATCAAGTGGGAAATCGTGGGAATAAGTTGGGAATCACGTGTCAATCACTTGGGAATCATGTGGGAATCACATGGGAATCACGTGAGAATCACGTGGGAATCACGTGTCAATCACTTGGGAATCATGTGGGAATCACGTGTCAATCACGTGGGAATCACGTGAGAATCACGTGGGAATCACGTGTCAGTCATGTGGGAAAACACGTGGGAATCATTTGCGAATCACGTGGGAATCATGCGTCAGTCACGTGGGAATCACGTGGGAGTCACGTGGGAATCACTTGGGAATCACGATGGAATCACCCTTCAATCACGAGGGAATCACTTGAGAATGACGTGGGAATCACGTGGGAATCACGTGTGAATCACGTGGGCATCACGTGCGAATCACGTGGGAATCATGTGGGAATCACGTGGGAATCACATGGTAATCACTTGGGAGTCACGTTGGAATCACGTGTCAATCACGTGGGAATCACGTGGGAATCACGTATCAAGCACGCTGATATCATGAGGGAATCACGTGGGAAACACGTGGGAATCAAGAGTCAATTAGGTGGGAATCACGTGGGAATCACGTGGGAATCACGTTTCAGTCATGTGGGATTCACGTGTCAATGACATGGGAATCACGTGGGAATCTCATGGGAATCACGTGGGAATCACAAGTCAATTAGGTGTGAATCACGTGGGAATCACGTGGGAATCACTTGGGAATCACGATGGAATCACCCTTCAATCACGAGGGAATCACGTGGGAATGACGTGGGAATGACGTGGGAATGACGTGGGAATCACGTGTCAGTCACGTGGGAATCACGTGGGAATCACGTGGGAATCACGAGGGAAACACGTTTCAATCACGAGCGAATCACGTGGGAATCACGTGGGAATCACGTGAGAATCACTTGTAAATCACGTGGGAATCACGTGGGAATGACGTGTCAATCACGTGAAAATCACGTGGAAATTACGTGTCAATCACGTGTGAATCACGTGGGAATCACGTGTCAATCACGTGGGAATGAATTGGGAAGCACGTGGGAATCACGTGTCAATCAAGCGGGAATCATGTGGGAATCACGTGTCAATCACTTGGCAGTCATGTGGGAATCACGTGTCAATCACGAGGGAATCACGTGGGAATCATGTCTCAATCACGTGGAAATCACGTGGGAATCACGTGGGAATCATGTTCAATCACATGGGAATCACGTGTCAATCACATGGACATCACGTGGGCATCACGTGCGAATCACATGGAAATCATGTGGCAATCACGTGGGAATCACGCTGGAATCACGTGTCAATCACGTGGGAATCACGTGGGAATCACGTGTCAATCATGTGGAAATCACGTGGAAATCACGTGGGAATCACCTTTCAATCACGTGGAAATCACGTGGGAATCACGTGTCAATCACAAGTGAATCACGAGGGAATCACGTGGGAATCACGTGCGAATCACATGTCAATTAGGCAGGAATCACATGGGAATCACGTGGGAATCACGTGGGAATCACGTGGCAGTGACGAGACAATTATTTGGGAATCACATGGGAATCACGTGTCACTCACCTGGGATTCACGTGGGAATCATGTGGGAATCACGGGTCAATCACGTGGTAATCACGTGGGAATCACGTGGGTATCACGTGTTAATCACGTGGGAATCACGTGGGAATCACGTGTCAATCTCTTGGGAATCACGTGGGAATCACGTGTCAATCACGTGCGAATCACGTGTCAATCACGTGGCAATCACGTGGGAATCACGCTGGAATCACGTCTCAATCACGTGGGAATCACGTGGGAATCACGTGTCAATCATGTGGGAATCACGTGGAAATCACGTGGGAATCACCTTTCCATCACGTGGAAATCACGTGGGAATCACGTGTCAATCACAAGTGAATCACGAGGGAATCACGTGGGAATCACGTGGGAATCACGTGTCAATTAGGTGGGAATCACGAGGGAATCACATGGGAATCACGTGGCAATGATGAGACAATTATTTGGGATACACGTGGGAATCACGTGTCACTCACCTGCGAATCACGTGGGAAACATGTGGGAATCACAGGTCAATCACGTGGGAATCACGTTTGAATCACGTGGGAATCACGTGGAAATCACGTGTCAATCACGTGGGAATCACGTGGGAATCATGTGGGAATCACAGGTCAATCACGTGGGAATCACGTGGAAATCACGTGTCACTCACCTGGGAATCACGTGGGAATCATGTGGGAATCACAGGTCAATCACGTGGGAATCACGTTGGAAACACGTGGGAATCACTTAGCAATCACGTGGGAATCACGTGGGAATCACGTGGTAATCACGTGGCAATCTCGTGGGATTCATGTGGGAATCACGTGGGAATCACGTTGGAATCACGTGGGAATGACGTGACAATCATTTGGTAATCTCGTGGGGAATCGCGTATCAATCATGTGTGAATCACGAGGGAATCACGTTTGAATCACGTGTCAATCACGTGGGAATCACGTGGGAATTACGTGGGAATCAAGTGGAAATCACGTGTCAATCACGTGGAAATCACGTGGGAATCACATGGGAATCACGTGTCAATCACTTGGTAATCACATGGAAATCACGTGGGAATCACTTGGCAGTCATGTGGGAATCACGTGTCAATCACGAGGGAATCACGTGGGAATCATGTTTCAATCACATGGAAATCACGTGGGAATCACGTGTCAATCACTAGGGAATCACGTGGGTATCATGTTCAATCACGTGGGAATCACGTGTCAATCACATGGGCATCACGTGGGCATCACGTGCGAATCACATGGGAATCATGTGGCAATCACGTGGGAATAACGCTGGAATCACGTGTCAATCACGTGGGAATCACGTGGGAATCACGTGTCAATCATGTGGGAATCACGTGGAAATCACGTGGGAATCACCTTTCAATCACGTGGGAATCACGTGTCAATCAGAAGGGAATCACGAGGGAATCACGTGGGAATCACGTGCGAATCACGTGTCAATTAGGAGGGAATCACGTGGGAATCACGTGGGAATCACGTGGCAGTGACGAGACAATTATATGGGAATCACGTGGGAATCACGTGTCACTCACCTGGGAATCACGTGGGAATCATGTGGGAATCACGGGTCAGTCACGTGGGAATCATGTGGGAATCACGGGTCAGTCACGTGGGAATCACGTTGGAATCACGTGGGAATCACGTGTCAATCACTTGGGAATCACGTGGGATCACATGTCAATCACGTGCGAATCACGTGTCAATCACGTGGCAATCACGTGGGAATCACGTAGAAATCACGTGTCAATCATGTGGGAATCACGTGGAAATCACGTGGGAATGACATTTCAATCACGTGGAAATCACTTGGGAATCACGTGTCAATCACTTGGCAGTCATGTGGGAATCACATGTCAATCACGAGGGAATCAAGTGGGAATCATGTTTCAATCACGTGGGAATTACGTGTCAATCACGAGGGAATCACGTGGGAATCATGTTTCAATCACGTGGAAATCACGTGGGAATCACGTGTCAATCACATGGGCATCACGTGGTCATCACATGCGAATCACATGGGAATCATGTGGGAATCACGTGGGAATCACGTGGGAATCACGTGGGAATCACGTGTCAAGCACGCTGAAATCACTTGGGAATCACGTGGGAAACACGTGGGAATCACGTGGCAATCCCCTGTCAATCACGTGGGAATCATGTGTCAGTCACGTGGGAATCACCTGGGAATCACATGAGAATCACGTGGGAATCCTGTGGGCATCACGTGGGAATCACGTGTCAATCACGTGGGAATCACGTGGGAATCACGTGTGAATCACGTGTCAATCACGTGGGAATCACGTTGAAATCACGTAGGAATCACGTGGGAATCATGTGTCAATCATATGGGAATCACGTGGGAATCACGTGGGAATCACGTGTAAATTAGGTGGGAATCACGTGGGAATCACATGGGAATCACATGTCAATCCAGTGGGAATCACGTGGGAATCACTTGGGAATCACGAGGGAAACACGTGGGAATGACGTGGGAAAGACGTGAGAATCACGTGTAACTCACGTCGGAATCACTTGGGAATGACGTGTCAATCACGTGGAAATCAGGTGGGAATCACGTGTCAATCACGTGGGAATCACGTGGGAATCACGTGTCAATCACGTGGGAATCACGTGGGAATCACTTGGGAATCACGATGGAATCACCCTTCAATCACGAGGGAATCACGTGGGAATGACGTGGGAATGACGTGGGAATGACGTGGGAATCACGTGTCAGTCACGTGGGAATCACGTGGGAATCACGTGGGAATAACGAGGGAATCACGTGGGAATCACGTGAGAATCACGTGTCAATCACGTGGTAATCACGTGGGAATCACGTCGGAATCACATGGGAATCACGTGAGAATCACGTGGGAGTCACGTGTCAATCACGTGGGAATCACGTTTCAATCAAGTGGGAAATCGTGGGAATAAGTTGGGAATCACGTGTCAATCACTTGGGAATCATGTGGGAATCACATGGGAATCACGTGAGAATCACGTGGGAATCACGTGTCAATCACTTGGGAATCATGTGGGAATCACGTGGGAATCACGTGTCATTCACGTGGGAAACATGTAGGAATCACGAGTCAATCACGTGGGAATCACTTGGGAATCACGTGGGAATCACGTGTCAATCACGTGGGAATCACGTGAGAATCACGTGGGAATCTCGTGTCAATCATGTGGGAAAACACGTGGGAATCATTTGCGAATCACGTGGGAATCATGCGTCAGTCACGTGGGAATCACGTGGGAGTCACGTGGGAATCACTTGGGAATCACGATGGAATCACACTTCAATCACGAGGGAATCACTTGAGAATGACGTGGGAATCACGTGGGAATCACGTGTGAATCACGTGGGAATCACCTGCGAATCACGTGGGAATCATGTGGGAATCACGTGGGAATCACATGGTAATCACTTGGGAGTCACGTTGGAATCACGTGTCAATCACGTGGGAATCACGTGGGAATCACGTATCAAGCACGCTGATATCATGAGGGAATCACGTGGGAAACACGTGGGAATCAAGAGTCAATTAGGTGGGAATCACGTGGGAATCACGTGGGAATCACGTTTCAGTCATGTGGGATTCACGTGTCAATGACATGGGAATCACGTGGGAATCTCATGGGAATCACGTGGGAATCACAAGTCAATTAGGTGGGAATCACGTGGGAATCACGTGGGAATCACTTGGGAATCACGATGGAATCACCCTTCAATCACGAGGGAATCACGTGGGAATGACGTGGGAATGACGTGGGAATGACGTGGGAATCACGTGTCAGTCACGTGGGAATCACGTGGGAATCACGTGGGAATCACGAGGGAAACACGTTTCAATCACGAGCGAATCACGTGGGAATCACGTGGGAATCACGTGAGAATCACTTGTAAATCACGTGGGAATCACGTGGGAATGACGTGTCAATCACGTGAAAATCACGTGGAAATTACGTGTCAATCACGTGTGAATCACGTGGGAATCACGTGTCAATCACGTGGGAATGAATTGGGAAGCACGTGGGAATCACGTGTCAATCAAGCGGGAATCATGTGGGAATCACGTGTCAATCACTTGGCAGTCATGTGGGAATCACGTGTCAATCACGAGGGAATCACGTGGGAATCATGTCTCAATCACGTGGAAATCACGTGGGAATCACGTGGGAATCATGTTCAATCACATGGGAATCACGTGTCAATCACATGGACATCACGTGGGCATCACGTGCGAATCACATGGAAATCATGTGGCAATCACGTGGGAATCACGCTGGAATCACGTGTCAATCACGTGGGAATCACGTGGGAATCACGTGTCAATCATGTGGAAATCACGTGGAAATCACGTGGGAATCACCTTTCAATCACGTGGAAATCACGTGGGAATCACGTGTCAATCACAAGTGAATCACGAGGGAATCACGTGGGAATCACGTGCGAATCACATGTCAATTAGGCAGGAATCACATGGGAATCACGTGGGAATCACGTGGGAATCACGTGGCAATGATGAGACAATTATTTGGGAAACACGTGGGAATCACGTGTCACTCACCTGGGAATCACGTGTGAATCACGTGGAAATCACGTGTCAATCACGTGGGAATCACGTGGGAATCATGTGGGAATCACAGGTCAATCACGTGGGAATCACGTGGTAATCACGTGGCAATCTCGTGGGATTCATGTGGGAATCACGTGGGAATCACGTTGGAATCACGTGGGAATGACGTGACAATCATTTGGTAATCACGTGGGAATCGCGTATCAATCATGTGTGAATCACGAGGGAATCACGTTTGAATCACGTGTCAATCACGTGGGAATCACGTGGGAATTACGTGGGAATCAAGTGGAAATCACGTGTCAATCACGTGGAAATCACGTGGGAATCACATGGGAATCACGTGTCAATCACTTGGTAATCACATGGAAATCACGTGGGAATCACTTGGCAGTCATGTGGGAATCACGTGTCAATCACGAGGGAATCACGTGGGAATCATGTTTCAATCACATGGAAATCACGTGGGAATCACGTGTCAATCACTAGGGAATCACGTGGGTATCATGTTCAATCACGTGGGAATCACGTGTCAATCACATGGGCATCACGTGGGCATCACGTGCGAATCACATGGGAATCATGTGGCAATCACGTGGGAATAACGCTGGAATCACGCGTCAATCACGTGGGAATCACGTGGGAATCACGTGTCAATCAAGTGGGAATCACGTGGAAATCACATGGGAATCACGTGTCAATCAGAAGGGAATCACGAGGGAATCACGTGGGAATCACGTGCGAATCACGTGTCAATTAGGTGGGAATCACGTGGGAATCACGTGGGAATCACGTGGCAGTGACGAGACAATTATATGGGAATCAAGTGGGAATCACGTGTCACTCACCTGGGAATCACGTGGGAATCATGTGGGAATCACGGGTCAGTCACGTGGGAATCACGTTGGAATCACGTGGGTATCACGTGTCAATCACGTGGGAATCACGTGGGAATCACGTGTCAATCACTTGGGAATCACGTGGTATCACATGTCAATCACGTGCGAATCACGTGTCAATCACGTGGCAATCACGTGGGAATCAGGTAGAAATCACGTGTCAATCATGTGGGAATCACGTGGAAATCACGTGGGAATGACATTTCAATCACGTGGAAATCACTTGGGAATCACGTGTCAATCACTTGGCAGTCATGTGGGAATCACATGTCAATCACGAGGGAATCAAGTGGGAATCATGTTTCAATCACGTGGGAATTACGTGTCAATCACGAGGGAATCACGTGGGAATCATGTTTCAATCACGTGGAAATCACGTGGGAATCACGTGTCAATCACATGGGCATCACGTGGTCATCACATGCGAATCACATGGGAATCATGTGGGAATCACGTGGGAATCACGTGGGAATCACGTGGGAATCACGTGTCAAGCACGCTGAAATCACTTGGGAATCACGTGGGAAACACGTGGGAATCACGTGGCAATCCCCTGTCAATCACGTGGGAATCACGTGTCAGTCACGTGGGAATCACCTGGGAATCACATGAGAATCACGTGGGAATCCTGTGGGCATTACGTGGGAATCACGTGTCAATCACGTGGGAATCACGTGGGAATCACGTGTGAATCACGTGTCAATCACGTGGGAATCACGTTGAAATCACGTAGGAATCACGTGTGAATCATGTGTCAATCATATGGGAATCACGTGGGAATCACGTGGGAATCACGTGTAAATTAGGTGGGAATCACGTGGGAATCACATGGGAATCACATGTCAATCCAGTGGGAATCACGTGGGAATCACTTGGGAATCACGAGGGAAACACGTGGGAATGACGTGGGAAAGACGTGAGAATCACGTGTAACTCACGTCGGAATCACTTGGGAATGACGTGTCAATCACGTGGAAATCAGGTGGGAATCACTTGTCAATCACGTGGGAATCACGTGGGAATCACGTGTCAATCACGTTGGAATCACGTGGGAATCACGTGTCAATCACGTGGGAAACACGTGGGAATCACGTGTCAATCACGTGGGAATCACGTGTGAATCATGTGGGAATCACGTAGGAATCACGTGGAATTCACGTGTCAATCACGTGGGAATCACTTGGGAATCACGTGGGAATCACGTGGGAATGACGTGGGAATGACGTGAGAATCACGTGTAACTCACGTCGGAATCACTTGGGAATGACGTGTCAATCACGTGGAAATCAAGTGGGAATCACGTGTCAATCACGTGGGAATCACGTGGGAATCACGTGGGAATCACGTGTCAATCACGTGGGAATCACGTGGGAATCACGTGTCAATCACCTGGGAAACACGTGGGAATCACGTGTCAATCACGTGGGAATCACGTGTGAATCATGTGGGAATCACTTGGAAATCACGATGGAATCACCCTTCAATCACGAGGGAATCACGTGGGAATGACGTGGCAATGACGTGGCAATGACGTGGGAATCACGTGGAAATCACGATGGAATCACCCTTCAATCACGAGGGAATCACGTGGGAATGTCGTGGCAATGACGTGGCAATGACGTGGGAATCACGTGTCAGTCACGTGAGAATCACGTGGGAAACACGAGGGAATCACGTTTCAATCACGAGGGAATCACGTGGTAATCACGTGGGAATCACGTGAGAATCAATTGTAAATCACGTGGGAATCACGTGGGAATCACGTGTCAAGCACGCTGAAATCACTTGGTAATCACGTGGGAAAAACGTGGGAATCACGTGGGAATCAAATGTCATACACGTGGGAATCACGTGTCAGTCACGTGCGAATCACCTGGGAATCACGTTTGAAGCACGCTGAAATCACTTGGGAATCACGTGGGAAACACGTGTGAATCACGTGTCAATCACGTGGGAATGAAGTGGGAAGCACTTGGGAATCACGTGTCAATCAAGTGGGAATCACGTGTCAATCACGTGGGAATGATGTGGGAAGCACGTGGGAATCACGTGTCAATCAAGTGGGAATCATGTGGGAATCACGTGTCAATCACTTGGCAGTCATGTGGGAATCACGTGTCAATCACGAGGGAATCACGTGGGAATCATGTTTCAATCACGTGGAAATCACGTGGGAATCACGTGTCATTCACTAGGGAATCACGTGTCAATCATGTGGAAATCACGTGGAAATCACGTGGGAATCACCTTTCAATCACGTGGATATCACGTGGGAATCACGTGTCAATCACAAGTGAATCACGAGGGAATCACGTGGGAATCACGTGCGAATCACATGTCAATTAGGTGGGAATCACGTGGGAATCACGTGGAAATCACGTGGGAATCACGTGGCAGTGACGAGACAATTATTTGGGAATCACATGGGAATCACGTGTCACTCACCTGGGAATCACGTGGGCATCATGTGGGAATCACGGGTCAATCACGTGGTAATCACGTGGGAATCACGTGGGTATCACGTGTCAATCACGTGGGAATCACGTGGGAATCACGTGTCAAGCACGCTGAAATCACTTGGTAATCACGTGGGAAAAACGTGGGAATCACGTGGGAATCAAATGTCATACACGTGGGAATCACGTGTCAGTCACATGCGAATCACCTGGGAATCACGTTTGAAGCACGCTGAAATCACTTGGGAATCACTTGGGAAACACGTGGGAATCACGTGTCAATCACGTGGGAATGAAGTGGGAAACACTTGGGAATCACGTGTCAATCAAGTGGGAATCACGTGTCAATCAAGTGGGAATGATGTGGGAAGCACGTGGGAATCTCGTGTCAATCAAGTGGGAATCATGTGGGAATCACTTGGCAGTCATGTGGGAATCACGTGTCAATCTCGAGGGAATCACGTGGGAATCATGTTTCAATCACATGGAAATCACATGGGAATCACGTGTCAATCACTAGGGAATCACGAGGGTAGCATGTTCAATCACGTGGGAATTACGTGTCAATCACATGGGCATCACGTGGGCATCACGTGCGAATCACATGGGAATCATGTGGCAATCACGTGGGAATAACGCTGGAATCACGTGTCAATCACGTGGGAATCACGTGGGAATCACGTGTCAATCATGTGGGAATCACGTGTAAATCACGTGGGAATCACCTTTCAATCACGTGGGAATCACGTGTCAATCAGAAGTGAATCACGAGGGAATCACGTGGGAATCACATGCGAATCACGTGTCAATTAGGTGGGAATCACGTGGGAATCACGTGGGAATCACGTGGCAGTGACGAGACAATTATTTGGGAATCACGTGGGAATCACGTGTCACTCACCTGGGAATCACGTGGGAATCATGTGGGAATCACGGGTCAGTCACGTGGGAATCACGTGGGAATCACGTGGGTATCACGTGTCAATCACGTGGGAATCACGTGGGAATCACGTGTCAATCACTTGGGAATCACGTGGGATCACATGTCAATCACGTGCGAATCACGTGTCAATCACGTGGCAATCACGTGGGAATCACGTGGAAATCACGTGTCAATCATGTGGGAATCACGTGGAAATCACGTGGGAATGACATTTCAATCACGTGGAAATCACTTGGGAATCACGTGTCAATCACTTGGCAGTCATGTGGGAATCACGTGTCAATGACGAGGGAATCACGTGGGAATCATGTTTCAATCACGTGGGAATTACGTTTCGATCGCGAGGGAATCACGTGGGAATCATGTTTCAATCACGTGGAAATCACGTGGGAATCACGTGTCAATCACATGGGCATCACGTGGGCATCACATGCGAATCACATGGGAATCATGTGGGAATCACGTGGGAATCACGTGGGAATCACGTGGGAGTCACGTGGGAATCACGTGTCAATCACGTGGGAATTACGTGGGAATCACGTGTCAAGCACGCTGAAATCACTTGGGAATCACGTGGGAAACACGTGGGAATCACGTGGCAATCACCTGTCAATCACGTGGGAATCACGTGTCAGTCACGTGGGAATCACCTGGGAATCACATGGGAATCACGTGGGAATCCTGTGGGCATCACGTGGGAATCACGTGTCAATCACGTGGGAATCACGTGTGAATCACGTGTCAATCACGTGGGAATCACGTTGAAATCACGTAGGAATCACGTGGGAATCATGTGTCAATCATATGGGAATTACGTGGGAATCACGTGGGAATCACGTGTCAATTAGGTGGGAATCACGTGGGAATCACGTGGGAATCTCATGGAAATCACGTGTCAATCCAGTGGGAATCACGTGGGAATCACTTGGGAATCACGAGGGAAAAACGTGGGAATGACGTGGGAAAGACGTGAGAATCACGTGTAACTCACGTCGGAATCACTTGGGAATGACGTGTCAATCACGTGGAAATCAGGTGGGAATCACGTGTCAATCACGTGGGAATCACGTGGGAATCACGTGTCAATCACGTTGGAATCACGTGGGAATCACGTGTCAATCACGTGTGAAACACGTGGGAATCACGTGTCAATCACGTGGGAATCACGTGTGAATCATGTGGGAATCACGTAGGAATCACGTGGAATTCACGTGTCAATCACGTGGAAATCACTTGGGAATCACGTGGGAATCACGTGGGAATGACGTGGGAATGACGTGAGAATCACGTGTAACTCACGTCGGAATCACTTGGGAATGACGTGTCAATCACCTGGGAAACACGTGGGAATCACGTGTCAATCACGTGGGAATCACGTGTGAATCATGTGGGAATCACTTGGAAATCACGATGGAATCACCCTTCAATCACGAGGGAATCACGTGGGAATGACGTGGCAATGACGTGGCAATGACGTGGGAATCATGTGTCAGTCACGTGGGAATCACGTGGAAATCACGATGGAATCACCCTTCAGTAACGAGGGAATCACGTGGGAATGTCGTGGCAATGACGTGGCAATGACGTGGGAATCACGTGTCAGTCACGTGAGAATCACGTGGGAAACACGAGGGAATCACGTTTCAATCACGATGGAATCACGTTGTAATCACGTGGGAATCACGTGAGAATCAATTGTAAATCACGTGGGAATCACGTGGGAATGACGTGTCAATCACGTGGGAATCACGTGGGAATCACGTGTCAAGCACGCTGAAATCACTTGGTAATCACGTGGGAAAAACTTGGGAATCACGTGGGAATCAAATGTCATACACGTGGGAATCACATGACAGTCACGTGCGAATCACCTGGGAATCACATTTCAAGCACGCTGAAATCACTTGGGAATCACGTGGGAAACACGTGGGAATCACGTATCAATCACGTGGGAATGAAGTGGGAAGCACGTGGGAATCACGTGTCAATCAAGTGGGAATCACGTGTCAATCACGTGGGAATGATGTGGGAAGCACGTGGGAATCACGTGTCAATCAAGTGGGAATCATGTGGGAATCACGTGTCAATCACTTGGCAGTCATGTGGGAATCACGTGTCAATCACGAGGGAATCACGTGGGAATCATGTTTCAATCACGTGGAAATCACGTGGGAAACACGTGTCATTCACTACGGAATCACGTGGAAATCATGTTCAATCACGTGGGAATCACATGTCAATCACATGGGCATCACGTGGGCATCACGTGCGAATCACATGGGAATCATGTGGCAATCACGTGGGAATCACGCTGGAATCACGTGTCAATCACGTGGGAATCACGTGGGAATCACGTGTCAATCATGTGGAAATCACGTGGAAATCACGTGGGAATCACCTTTCAATCACGTGGAAATCACGTGGGAATCACGTGTCAATCACAAGTGAATCACGAGGGAATCACGTGGGAATCACGTGCGAATCACATGTCAATTAGGTGGGAATCACGTGGGAATCACGTGGAAATCACGTGGGAATCACGTGGCAGTGACGAGACAATTATTTGGGAATCACATGGGAATCACGTGTCACTCACCTGGGAATCACGTGGGCATCATGTGGGAATCACGGGTCAATCACGTGGTAATCACGTGGGAATCACGTGGGTATCACGTGTCAATCACGTGGGAATCACGTGGGAATCACGTGTCAATCACTTGGGAATCACGTGGGAATCACGTGTCAATCACGTGCGAATCACGTGTCAATCACGTGGCAATCACGTGGGAATCACGCTGGAATCACGTGTCAATCACGTGGGAATCACGTGGGAGTCACGTGTCAATCATGTGGGAATCACGTGGAAATCACGTGGGAATCACCTTTCAAAACGTGGAAATCACGTGGGAATCACGTGTCAATCACAAGTGAATCACGAGGGAATCACGTGGGAATCACGTGGGAATCACGTGTCAATTAGGTGGGAATCACGTGGGAATCACGAGGGAATCACATGGGAAGCACGTGGCAATGACGAGACAATTATTTGGGAAACACGTGGGAATCACGTGGGAATCACGTGTCAATCACGTGGGAATCACGTGGGAATCCCATGGGAATCACGTGGGAATCACGTGTCAATCACCCGGGAAGCACATGGGAATCAAGTGGGAATCACGTCTCAATCACATGGCAATCACGTGGGAATCACGTGGGAATGTCGTGGGAATCACGTGGGAATCACTTGGGAATCACGTGTCAATCACGTGGGAATTACTGGGTAATCACGTGGGAATCACGTGTCAGTCACTTGGGAATCACGTGGGAGTCACGTGGGAATCATGTGGGAATCACGTGTAAATCACATTGGAATCACGTGGGAATCACGTGGGCATCACGTGGGAATCATGTGGGAATCACGTGGGAATCATGTGGGAATCACGTGGGAATCACGTGTCAATCACGTGGGAATCACGTGGGAATCACGTGGGAATCACGTGTCAATCACGTGGGAATCACGTGGGAATCACGTGTCAGTCATGTCGGAATCACGTGTCAATGACATGGGAATCACATGGGAATCACGTGGGAATCACGTGTCAATTAGGTGGGAATCACGTGGGAATCACATGGGAATCACGTGTCAATCCAGTGGGAATCACGTGGGAATCACTTGGGAATCACGTGTCAATCACGTGGGAATCACGTGTCAATCACGTGGGAATCACGTGGGAATCACGTGTCAATCACGTGGGAAACACGTGGGAATCACGTGTCAATCACGTGGGAATCACGTGTGAATCATGTGGGAATCACGAAGGAATCACGTGGAATTCACGTGTCAATCACGTGGGAATCACTTGGGAATCACGAGGGAATCATGTGGGAATGAAGTGGGAATGACGTGAGAATCACGTGTAACTCACTTCGGAATCACTTGGGAATGACGTGTCAATCACGAGGAGATCAAGTGGGAATCACGTGTCAATCACGTTTGAATCACGTGGGAATCATGTGGGAATCACGTGTCAATCACGTGGGAATCACGTGGGAATCACGTGTCAATCACGTGGGAAACACGTGGGAATCACGTGTCAATCACGTGGGAATCACGTGTCAATCACGTGGGAATCACTTGGAAATCACGATGGAATCACCCTTCAATCACGAGGGAATCACGTGGGAATGACGTGGCAATGACGTGGCAAAGACGTGGGAATCACGTGTCAGTCACGTGGGAATCACGTGGAAATCACGATGGAATCACCCTTCAATAACGAGGGAATCACGTGGGAATGACGCGGCAATGACGTGGCAATGACGTGTTAATCACGTGTCAGTCACGTGGGAATCACGTGAGAATCACTTGTAAATCACGTGGGAATCACGTGGGAATTACGGGTCAATCACGTGGAAATCACGAGGGAATTACGTGTCAATCACGTGTGAATCACGTGGGAATCACGTGGCAATGACTTGGGAATCACGTGGGAATCACGTGTCAATCAAGTGGGAATCACGTGGAAATCACGTGTCAATCACTTGGCAGTCATGTGCGAATCACGTGTCAATCATGAGTTAATCACGTGGGAATCATGTTTCAATCACGTGGAAATCACGTGGGAATCACGTGTCAATCACATGGGCATCACGTCGGCATCACGTGCGAATCACATGGGAATCATGTGGGAATCACGTGGGAATCACGTGGGAATCACGTGGGAGTCACGTGGGAATCACGTGGGAATTATGTGGGAATCACGTGGGAATCATGTGTCAATCATGTGGGAATCACGTGGCAATCACGTGGGAATCACGTGGGAATCACGTGAGAATCACGTGGGAATCACGTGTCAATCACATGGGAATCACGTGGGATTCACGTGGGAATCACGGGGGTATCATGTGGGAATCACGTGGGAATCATGTGTCAATCACGTGGTAATCACGTGGGAATCACGTGTCAATCACGTGGGAATCACGTGGGAATCACGTGGGAATCAGGTATCAATTAGGTGGGAATCACTTGGAAATCACGTGGGAATCACGTGTCAATCCAGTGGGAATCACGTGGGAATCCCTTGGGAATCACGAGGGAATCACCCTTCAATCACGAGGGAATCACGTGGGAATGACGTGGGAATGACGTGAGAATCAGATGTAACTCACGTCGGAATCACTTGGGAATGACGTGTCAATCACGTGGAAATCACGTGTGAATTACGTGTTAATCACGTGGGAATCACGTGGGAATCACGTGGGAATCACTTGGAATCACGTGTCAATCACGTGGGAATCACGAGAGAATCACGTGGGAATCACGTGGGAATCACCTGTCAATCACGTGGGAATCACGTGTCAATCACGTGTGAATCACGTGGGAATCATGTGTCAATCACGTGGGAATCACGTGCGAATCACGTGTCAATCACATGGGAATCACGTGGGAATCATGTGGGCATCAGGTGGGAATCACGTGTCAATCACGTTGGAATCACGTGGGAATCACGTGTCAATCACCTGGAAAGCACGTGGGAATCAAGTTGGAATCACGTGCCAATCACGTGGCAATCACGTGGGAATCACGTGGGAATGTCGTGGGAATCACGTGTCATTCACATGGGAATCACGTGGGAATCACGTGGGAAACTCGTGGGAATCATGTGGGAATCACGTGGGAATCATGTGTTAATAACAAGGGAATCATGAGGGAATGACGAGAGAATCACGTGTCAATCACGTGGGAATTACGTGGGAATCACGTGGGTATTACCTGTTAATCTCGTGGGAATCAAGTGGGAATCACGTGGGAATCACGTGGGAATCACATGTCATTAAAGTGGGAATCACGTGGGAATCACGTGTCAATCAGGTGCAAATCACGTGTCAATCACGTGGCAATCACGTGGGAATCACGTGGGAATCACGTGGGTACCACGTGTAAATAACGAGGGAATCACGTGGGAATCACGTGTCAATCACGTGCGAATCACGTGTCAATCACGTGGCAATCACGTGGGAATCACGCTGTAATCACGTGTCAATTAGGTGGGATTCACTTGGAATCACGTGTCAATCACGTGGGAATCACGAGAGAATCACGTGGGAATCACGTGGGAATCACCTGTCAATCACGTGGGAATCACGTGGGAATCACGTGGGAATCACGTGTCAATCACGTGGGAATCACGTGGGAATCACGTGTCAATCACGTGGGAAACACGTGGGAATCACGTGTCAATCAAGTGGGAATCACGTGTGAATCATGTGGAAATCACGTAGGAATCACATGGAATTCACGTGTCAATCACGTGGGCATCACGTGTCAATCAATTGGGAATCACGTGGGAATCACGTGTCAATCACTTGGCAGTCATGTGGGAATCACGTTTCAATCACGAGGAAATCACCTGGGAATCATGTTTCAATCACGTGGAAATCACGTGGGAATCACGTTTCAATCACGAGGGAATCACGTGGGAATCATGTTTCAATCACATGGGAATCATGTGGGAATCACGTGGTAATCACATGGGAATCACGTGGGAGTCACGTGGGAATGACGTGTCAGGCACCTGGGAATCACGTGTCAGTCACGTGGGAATCACCTGGGATTCACGTGGGAATAACGTGGGAATCACGAGGAAATCACGTGTCAGTAATGAGGGAATCACGTGTCAATCACGTGGGAATCACGTGTGAGTAACGTGGATATCACATGGGAATCACGTGAGAATCACGTGGGAATCACGAGGGAATCACGTTTCAATCATGTGGGAATCACGTGGGAATCATGTGTCAGTATTGTGGGAATCACGTGTCAATCACGTGGGAATGATGTGGGAGTCATGTGGGCATCACGTGTCTATCAAGTGGGAATCACGTGTCAATCACTTGGCAGTCATGTGGGAATCACGTTTCAATCACGAGGAAGTCACCTGGGAATCATGTTTCAATCACGTGGAAATCACGTGGGAATCACGTTACAATCACCAGTGAATCACGTGGGAATCATGTTTCAATCACATGGGAATCATGTGGAATCACGTGGGAATCATGTGGAAGTCACGTGGGAATGACGTGTCAGTCACGTGGGAATCACGTTACAATCACGAGGGAATCACGTGGGAATCATGTTTCAATCACATGGGAATCATGTGGGAATCACGTTGGAATCACATGGGAATCACATGGGAATCACTTGGGAATCATTTGGGCATCACGTGGGAATCACGTGTCAATCACGTGGGAATCACGTGGAAATCACGTGTCAATCACCCGGGAAGCAGGTGGGAACCAAGTTGGAATCACGTGGCAATCACGTGGGAATCATGTGGGAATGTCGTGGGAATCACTTGGGAATCACGTGTCAATCACGTGGGAATAACGGGGTTATCACGTGTGAATCACGTGTCAATCACGTGGGAATCACGTTGAAATCACATAGGAATCACGTGGGAATCATGTGTCAATCACGTGGGAATCACGTGGGAATCACGTGTCAATCACATGGGAATCACGTGGGAATCATGTGGGCATCAGGTGGGAATCACGTGTCAATCACGTTGGAATCACGTGGGAATCACGTGTCAATCACATGGAAAGCACGTGGGAATCAAGTTGGAATCACGTGTCAATCACGTGGGAATCACGTGTCAATCACGTGGGAATCACGTGGGAATCACGTGGGAATCAGGTATCAATTAGGTGGGAATCACGTGGAAATCACGTGGGAATCACATGTCAATCCAGTGGGAATCACGTGGGAATCCATTGGGAATCACGAGGGAATCACGTGGGAATGACGTGGGAATGACGTGAGAATCACGTGTAACTCACGTCGGAATCACTTGGGAATGACGTGTCAATCACGTGGAAATCACGTGTGAATTACGTGTTAATCACGTGGGAATCACGTGGGAATCACGTGGGTATCACGTGTCAATCACGTGGGAATCACGTGGGAATCACTTGGAATCACGTGTCAATCACGTGGGAATCACGTGGGAATCACCTGTCAATCACGTGGGAATCACGTGTCAATGACGTGGGAATCACGTGGGAATCACGTGTCAATCACGTGGGAATCACGGGGGAATCACGAGGGAATCACGTGTCATTCACGTGGGAAACATGTAGGAATCACGAGTCAATCACGTGGGAATCACTTGGGAGTCACGTGGGAATCACGTGTCAATCATGTGGGAATCACGTGAGAATCACGTGGGAATCACGTGAGAATCACGTGGGAATCACCTGTCAATCACGTGGGAATCACGTGTCAATGACGTGGGAATCACGTGGGAATCACGTGTCAATCACGTGGGAATCACGTGGGAATCACGTGTCAATCACGTGCGAATCACGTGTCAATCACGTGGCAATCACGTGGGAATCACGCTGGAATCACGTGTCAATCACGTGGGAATCACGTGGGAGTCACGTGTCAATCATGTGGGAATCACGTGGAAATCACGTGGGAATCACCTTTCAATCACGTGGAAATCACGTGGGAATCACGTGTCAATCACAAGTGAATCACGAGGGAATCACGTGGGAATCACGTGGGAATCACGTGTCAATTAGGTGGGAATCACGTGGGAATCACGAGGGAATCACATGGGAATCACGTGGCAATGACGAGACAATTATTTGGGAAACAGGTGGGAATCACGTGGGAATCACGTGTCAATCACGTGGGAATCACGTGGGAATCACGTGTCAATTAGGTGGGAATCACGTGGGAATCACGAGGGAATCACGTGGGAATCACGTGGCAATGACGAGACAATTATTTGGGAAACAGGTGGGAATCACGTGGGAATCACGTGTCAATCACGTGGGAATCACGTGGGAATCCCATGGGAATCACGTGGGAATCACGTGTGAATCACCCGGGAAGCACATGGGAATCAAGTGGGAATCACGTCTCAATCACATGGCAATCACGTGGGAATCACGTGGGAATGTCGTGGGAATCACGTGGGAATCACTTGGGAATCACATGTCAATCACGTGGGAATTACTGGGTAATCACGTGGGAATCACGTGTCAGTGACTTGGGAATCACGTGGGAGTCACGTGGGAATCATGTGGGAATCACGTGTCAATCACATTGGAATCACGTTGGAATCACGTGGGAATCACGTGGGAATCATGTGGGAATCACGTGGGAATCATGTGTCAATCACGTTGGAATCACGTGCGAATCACGTGTCAATTACGAGGGAATCACGTGGGAATCACGTGAGAATCACGTAGGTATCACGTGGGAATCATGTGGGAATCACGTGGGAATCATGTGGGAATCACGTGGGAATCACGTGTCAATCACGTGGGAATCACGTGGGAATCACGTGGGAATCACGTGTCAATCACGTGGGAATCACGTGGGAATCACGTGTCAATCCAGTGGGAATCACGTGTGAATCATGTGGAAATCACGTGGGAATCACGTGGGAATCACGTGGGAATCACTTGGAATCACGTGTCAATCACGTGGGAATCACGAGAGAATCACGTGGGAATCACGTGGGAATCACCTGTCAATCACGTGGGAATCACGGGTCAATCACGTGTGAATCACGTGGGAATCACGTGTCAATCACGTGGGAAACACGTGGGAATCACGTGTCAATCACTTGGGAATGACGTGGGAGTCACGTGGGCATCACGTGTCAATCAATTTGGAATCACGTGGGAATGACGTGTCAATCACGTGGAAATCACGTGTGAATTACGTGTTAATCACGTGGGAATCACGTGGAATTCACGTGTCAATCACTTGGAATCACGTGTCAATCACGTGGGAATCACGAGAGAATCACGTGGGAATTACGTGGGAATCACCTGTCAATCACGTGGGAATCACGTTTCAATCACGAGGGAATCACGTGGGAATCATGTTTCAATCACATGGGAATCATGAGGTAATCACGTGGGAATCATGTGGGAGTCACGTGGGAATGACGTGTCAGTCACGTGGGAATCACGTTACAATCACGAGGGAATCACGTGGGAATCATGTTTCAATCACATGGGAATCATGTGGGAATCACGTTGGAATCACATGGGAATCACATGGGAATCACTTGGGAATCATGTGGGCATCACGTGGGAATCACGTGTCAATCACGTGGGAATCACGTGGAAATCACGTGTCAATCACCCGGGAAGCAGGTGGGTATCAAGTTGGAATCACGTGGCAATCACGTGGGAATCATGTGGGAATGTCGTGGGAATCACGTGGGAATCACTTGGGAATCACGTGTCAATCACGTGGGAATCACGGGGTTATCACGTGTGAATCACGTGTCAATCACGTGGGAATCACGTTGAAATCACATAGGAATCACGTGGGAATCATGTGTCAATCACGTGGGAATCACGTGCGAATCACGTGTCAATCACATGGGAATCACGTGGGAATCATGTGGGCATCAGGTGGGAATCACGTGTCAATCACGTTGGAATCACGTGGGAATCACGTGTCAATCACCTGGAAAGCACGTGGGAATCAAGTTGGAATCACGTGCCAATCACGTGGCAATCACGTGGGAATCACGTGGGAATGTCGTGGGAATCACGTGTCATTCACATGGGAATCACGTGGGAATCACGTGGGAAACTCGTGGGAATCATGTGGGAATCACGTGGGAATCATGTGTTAATAACAAGGGAATCATGTGGGAATGACGAGAGAATCACGTGTCAATCACGTGGGAATTACGTGGGAATCACGTGGGTATCACCTGTTAATCTCGTGGGAATCAAGTGGGAATCACGTGGGAATCACGTGGGAATCACATGTCATTAAAGTGGGAATCACGTGGGAATCACGTGTCTATCAGGTGCAAATCACGTCTCAATCACGTGGCAATCACGTGGGAATCACGTGGGAATCACGTGGGTACCACGTGTAAATAACGAGGGAATCACGTGGGAATCACGTGTCAATCACGTGCGAATCACGTGTCAATCACGTGGCAATCACGTGGGAATCACGCTGTAATCACGTGTCAATTAGGTGGGATTCACTTGGAATCACGTGTCAATCACGTGGGAATCACGAGAGAATCACTTGGGAATCACGTGGGAATCACCTGTCAATCACGTGGGAATCACGTGGGAATCACGTGTCAATCACGTGGGAATCACGTGGGAATCACGTGTCAATCACGTGGGAAACACGTGGGAATCACGTGTCAATCAAGTGGGAATCACGTGTGAATCATGTGGAAATCACGTAGGAATCACGTGGAATTCACGTGTCAATCACGTGGGAATCATGTGTCAATCACGTGGGAATGACGTGGGAGTAACGTGGGCATCACGTGTCAATCAATTGGGAATCACGTGGGAATCACGTGTCAATCACTTGGCAGTCATGTGGGAATCACGTTTCAATCACGAGGAAATCACCTGGGAATCATGTTTCAATCACGTGGAAATCACGTGGGAATCACGTTTCAATCACGAGGGAATCACGTGGGAATCATGTTTCAATCACATGGGAATCATGTGGGAATCACGTGGTAATCACGTGGGAATCACGTGGGAGTCACGTGGGAATGACGTGTCAGGCACCTGGGAATCACGTGTCAGTCACGTGGGAATCACCTGGGATTCACGTGGGAATAACGTGGGAATCACGAGGAAATCACGTGTCAGTAATGAGGGAATCACGTGTCAATCACGTGGGAATCACGTGTGAGTAACGTGGATATCACATGGGAATCACGTGAGAATCACGTGGGAATCACGAGGGAATCACGTTTCAATCATGTGGGAATCACGTGGGAATCATGTGTCAGTATTGTGGGAATCACGCGTCAATCACGTGGGAATGATGTGGGAGTCACGTGGGCATCACGTGTCTATCAAGTGGGAATCACGTGTCAATCACTTGGCAGTCATGTGGGAATCACGTTTCAATCACGAGGAAGTCACCTGGGAATCATGTTTCAATCACGTGGAAATCACGTGGGAATCACGTTACAATCACCAGTGAATCACGTGGGAATCATGTTTCAATCACATGGGAATCATGTGGGAATCACGTGGGAATCATGTGGAAGTCACGTGGGAATGACGTGTCAGTCACGTGGGAATCACGTTACAATCACGAGGGAATCACGTGGGAATCATGTTTCAATCACATGGGAATCATGTGGGAATCACGTTGGAATCACATGGGAATCACATGGGAATCACTTGGGAATCATTTGGGCATCACGTGGGAATCACGAGTCAATCACGTGGGAATCACGTGGAAATCACGTGTCAATCACCCGGGAAGCAGGTGGGAACCAAGTTGGAATCACGTGGCAATCACGTGGGAATCATGTGGGAATGTCGTGGGAATCACTTGGGAATCACGTGTCAATCACGTGGGAATAACGGGGTTATCACGTGTGAATCACGTGTCAATCACGTGGGAATCACGTTGAAATCACATAGGAATCACGTGGGAATCATGTGTCAATCACGTGGGAATCACGTGGGAATCACGTGTCAATCACATGGGAATCACGTGGGAATCATGTGGGCATCAGGTGGGAATCACGTGTCAATCACGTTGGAATCACGTGGGAATCACGTGTCAATCACATGGAAAGCACGTGGGAATCAAGTTGGAATCACGTGTCAATCACGTGGGAATCACGTGGGAATGTCGTAGGAATCACGTGTCATTCACTTGGGAAACACGTGGGAATCACGTGGGAATCACGTGTGAATCATGTGGGAATCACGTGGGAATCATGTGTTAATCACAAGGGAATCATGTGGGAATGACGTGGCAATCACGTGTCAATCACGTGGGAATCACGTGTCAATCACATGGTAATCACGTGGGATTCACGTGGGAATCACGGGGGAATCATGTGGGAATCACGTGGGAATCATGTGTCAATCACGTGGGAATCACGTGGGAATCACGTGTCAATCACGTGGGAATCACGTGGGAATCACGTGGGAATCAGGTATCAATTAGGTGGGAATCACGTGGAAATCACGTGGGAATCACGTGTCAATCCAGTGGGAATCACGTGGGAATCCATTGGGAATCACGAGGGAATCACCCTTCAATCACGAGGGAATCACGTGGGAATGACGTGGGAATGACGTGAGAATCACGTGGGAATCACGTGTCAATCACATGGGAATCACGTGGGATTCACGTGGGAATCACGGGGGAATCATGTGGGAATCACGTGGGAATCATGTGTCAATCACGTGGGAATCACGTGGGAATCACGTGTCAATCACGTGGGAATCACGTGGGAATCAGGTATCAATTAGGTGGGAATCACGTGGAAATCACGTGGGAATCACGTGTCAATCCAGTGGGAATCACGTGGGAATCCATTGGGAATCACGAGGGAATCACCCTTCAATCACGAGGGAATCACGTGGGAATGACGTGGGAATGACGTGAGAATCACGTGTAACTCACGTCGGAATCACTTGGGAATGACGTGTCAATCACGTGGAAATCACGTGTGAATTACGTGTTAATCACGTGGGAATCACGTGGGAATCACGTGGGTATCACGTGTCAATCACGTGGGAATCACGTGGGAATCACTTGGAATCACGTGTCAATCACGTGGGAATCACGTGGGAATCACCTGTCAATCACGTGGGAATCACGTGTCAATGACGTGGGAATCACGTGGGAATCTCGTGTCAATCACGTGGGAATCACGGGGGAATCACGTGGGAATCACGTGTCATTCACGTGGGAAACATGTAGGAATCACGAGTCAATCTCGTGGGAATCACTTGGGAATCACGTGGGAATCACGTGTCAATCACGTGGGAATCACGTGAGAATCACGTGGGAATCACGTGAGAATCACGTGGGAATCACCTGTCAATCACGTGGGAATCACGTGTCAATGACGTGGGAATCACGTGGGAATCACGAGGGAATCACATGGGAATCACGTGGCAATGACGAGACAATTATTTGGGAAACAGGTGGGAATCACGTGGGAATCACGTGTCAATCACGTGGAAATCACGTGGGAATCCCATGGGAATCACGTGGGAATCACGTGTGAATCACCCGGGAAGCACATGGGAATCAAGTGGGAATCACGTCTCAATCACATGGCAATCACGTGGGAATCACGTGGCAATGTCGTGGGAATCACGTGGGAATCACTTGGGAATCACGTGTCAATCACGTGGGAATTACTGGGTAATCACGTGGGAATCACGTGTCAGTGACTTGGGAATCACGTGGGAGTCACGTGGGAATCATGTGGGAATCACGTGTCAATCACATTGGAATCACGTTGGAATCACGTGGGAATCACGTGGGAATCATGTTGGAATCACGTGGGAATCATGTGTCAATCACGTTGGAATCACGTGCGAATCACGTGTCAATTACGAGGGAATCACGTGGGAATCACGTGAGAATCACGTAGGTATCACGTGGGAATCACGTGGGCATCACGTGGGAATCATGTGGGAATCACGTGGGAATCATGTGGGAATCACGTGGGAATCATGTGTCAATCACGTGGGAATCACGTGGGAATCACGTGGGAATCACGTGTCAATCACGTGGGAATCGCGTGGGAATCACGTGTCAGTCATGTCGGAATCACGTGTCAATGACATGGGAATCACGTGGGAATCACGTGGGAATCACGTGTCAATCCAGTGGGAATCACGTGGGAATCACTTGGGAATCACGAGGGAAACACGTGGGAATGACGTGGGAATGACGTGAGAATCACGTGTAACTCACGTCGGAATCACTTGGGAATGTGTCAATTACGTGGAAATCAAGTGGGAATTACGTGTCAATCACGTGGGAAGCACGTGGGAATCACGTGGGGATCACGTGTCAATAACGTGGGAATCACTTGGGAATCACGTGTCAATCACGTGGGAATCACGTGGGAATCACGTGTCAATCACGTGGGAAACACGTGGGAATCACGTGTCAATCACGTGGGAATCTCGTGTGAATCATGTGGGAATCACGTAGGAATCACGTGGAAATCACGTGTCAATCACGTGGGAATCACTTGGGAATCACGAGGGAATCACGTGGGAATGACGTGAGAATCACGTGTAACTCACGTCGGAATCACTTGGGAATGACGTGTCAATCACGAGGAGATCAAGTGGGAATCACGTGTCAATCACGTGGGAATCACGTGGGAATCACGTGGGAATCACGTGTCAATCACGTGGGAATCACGTGGGAATCACGTGTCAATCACGTGGGAAACACGTGGGAATCACGTGTCAATCACGTGGGAATCACGTGTGAATCATGTGGGAATCACTTGGAAATCACGATGGAATCACCCTTCAATCACGAGGGAATCATGTGGGAATGACGTGGCAATGACGTGGCAATGACCTGGGAATCACGTTACAATCACGAGGGAATCACGTGGGAATCATGTTTCAATCACATGGGAATCATGTGGGAATCACGTTGGAATCACATGGGAATCACATGGGAATCACTTGGGAATCATGTGGGCATCACGTGGGAATCACGTGTCAATCACGTGGGAATCACGTGGAAATCACGTGTCAATCACCCGGGAAGCAGGTGGGAATCAAGTTGGAATCACGTGACAATCACGTGGGAATCATGTGGGAATGTCGTGGGAGTCACGTGGGAATCACTTGGGAATCACGTGTCAATCACGTGGGAATCACGGGGTTATCACGTGTGAATCACGTGTCAATCACGTGGGAATCACGTTGAAATCACATAGGAATCACGTGGGAATCATGTGTCAATCACGTGGGAATCACGTGCGAATCACGTGTCAATCACATGGGAATCACGTGGGAATCATGTGGGCATCAGGTGGGAATCACGTGTCAATCACGTTGGAATCACGTGGGAATCACGTGTCAATCACCTGGAAAGCACGTGGGAATCAAGTTGGAATCACGTGCCAATCACGTGGCAATCATGTGGGAATCACGTGGGAATGTCGTAGGAATCACGTGTCATTCACATGGGAATCAAGTGGGAATCACGTGGGAAACTCGTGGGAATCATGTGGGAATCACGTGGGAATCATGTGTTAATCACAAGGGAATCATGTGGGAATGACGAGGGAATCACGTGTCAATCACGTGGGAATTACGTGGGAATCACGTGGGTATCACCTGTTAATCTCGTGGGAATCAAGTGGGAATCACGTGGGAATCACGTGGGAATCACATGTCATTAAAGTGGGAATCACGTGGGAATCACGTGTCAATCAGGTGCAAATCACGTGTCAATCACGTGGCAATCACGTGGGATTCACGTGGGAATCACGTGGGTACCACATGTAAATAACGAGGGAATCACGTGGGAATCTCGTGTCAATCACGTGGGAATCACGTGGGAATCACGTGGGTACCACGTGTAAATAACGAGGGAATCACGTGGGAATCACGTGTCAATCACGTGGGAATCACGTGGAAATCACGTGTCAATCACCCGGGAAGCAGGTGGGAATCAAGTTGGAATCACGTGACAATCACGTGGGAATCATGTGGGAATGTCGTGGGAGTCACGTGGGAATCACTTGGGAATCACGTGTCAATCACGTGGGAATCACGGGGTTATCACGTGTGAATCACGTGTCAATCACGTGGGAATCACGTTGAAATCACATAGGAATCACGTGGGAATCATGTGTCAATCACGTGGGAATCACGTGCGAATCACGTGTCAATCACATGGGAATCACGTGGGAATCATGTGGGCATCAGGTGGGAATCACGTGTCAATCACGTTGGAATCACGTGGGAATCACGTGTCAATCACCTGGAAAGCACGTGGGAATCAAGTTGGAATCACGTGCCAATCACGTGGCAATCATGTGGGAATCACGTGGGAATGTCGTAGGAATCACGTGTCATTCACATGGGAATCAAGTGGGAATCACGTGGGAAACTCGTGGGAATCATGTGGGAATCACGTGGGAATCATGTGTTAATCACAAGGGAATCATGTGGGAATGACGAGGGAATCACGTGTCAATCACATGGGAATTACGTGGGAATCACGTGGGTATCACCTGTTAATCTCGTGGGAATCAAGTGGGAATCACGTGGGAATCACGTGGGAATCACATGTCATTAAAGTGGGAATCACGTGGGAATCACGTGTCAATCAGGTGCAAATCACGTGTCAATCACGTGGCAATCACGTGGGATTCACGTGGGAATCACGTGGGTACCACATGTAAATAACGAGGGAATCACGTGGGAATCTCGTGTCAATCACGTGGGAATCACGTGGGAATCACGTGGGTACCACGTGTAAATAACGAGGGAATCACGTGGGAATCACGTGTCAATCACGTGGGAATCACGTGGAAATCACGTGTCAATCACCCGGGAAGCAGGTGGGAATCAAGTTGGAATCACGTGACAATCACGTGGGAATCATGTGGGAATGTCGTGGGAGTCACGTGGGAATCACTTGGGAATCACGTGTCAATCACGTGGGAATCACGGGGTTATCACGTGTGAATCACGTGTCAATCACGTGGGAATCACGTTGAAATCACATAGGAATCACGTGGGAATCATGTGTCAATCACGTGGGAATCACGTGCGAATCACGTGTCAATCACATGGGAATCACGTGGGAATCATGTGGGCATCAGGTGGGAATCACGTGTCAATCACGTTGGAATCACGTGGGAATCACGTGTCAATCACCTGGAAAGCACGTGGGAATCAAGTTGGAATCACGTGCCAATCACGTGGCAATCATGTGGGAATCACGTGGGAATGTCGTAGGAATCACGTGTCATTCACATGGGAATCAAGTGGGAATCACGTGGGAAACTCGTGGGAATCATGTGGGAATCACGTGGGAATCATGTGTTAATCACAAGGGAATCATGTGGGAATGACGAGGGAATCACGTGTCAATCACGTGGGAATTACGTGGGAATCACGTGGGTATCACCTGTTAATCTCGTGGGAATCAAGTGGGAATCACGTGGGAATCACGTGGGAATCACATGTCATTAAAGTGGGAATCACGTGGGAATCACGTGTCAATCAGGTGCAAATCACGTGTCAATCACGTGGCAATCACGTGGGATTCACGTGGGAATCACGTGGGTACCACATGTAAATAACGAGGGAATCACGTGGGAATCTCGTGTCAATCACGTGGGAATCACGTGGGAATCACGTGGGTACCACGTGTAAATAACGAGGGAATCACGTGGGAATCACCTGTCAATCACGTGGGAATCACGTGGGAATCACGTGGGAATCACGTGTCAATCACGTGGGAATCACGTGGGAATCACGTGTCAATCACGTGGGAAACACGTGGGAATCACGTGTCAATCACGTGGGAATCACGTGTGAATCATGTGGAAATCACGTAGGAATCACGTGGAATTCACGTGTCAATCACGTGGGAATCATGTGTCAATCACGTGGGAATGACGTGGGAGTCACGTGGGCATCACGTGTCAATCAACTGGGAATCACGTGGGAATCACGTGTCAATCACTTGGCAGTCATGTGGGAATCACGTTTCAATCACGAGGAAATCACCTGGGAATCATGTTTCAATCACGTGGAAATCACGTGGGAATCACGTTTCAATCACGAGGGAATCACGTGGGAATCATGTTTCAATCACATGGGAATCATGTGGGAATCACGTGGTAATCACATGGGAATCACGTGGGAGTCACGTGGGAATGACGTGTCAGGCACCTGGGAATCACGTGTCAGTCACGTGGGAATCACCTGGGATTCACGTGGGAATAACGTGGGAATCAGGAGAAAATCACGTGTCAGTAATGAGGGAATCACGTGTCAATCACGTGGGAATCACGTGTGAGTAACGTGGATATCACATGGGAATCACGTGAGAATCACGTGGGAATCACGAGGGAATCACGTTTCAATCATGTGTGAATCACGTGGGAATCATGTGTCAGTATTGTGGGAATCACGTGTCAATCACGTGGGAATGATGTGGGAGTCACGTGGGCATCACGTGTCTATCAAGTGGGAATCACGTGTCAATCACTTGGCAGTCATGTGGGAATCACGTTTCAATCACGAGGAAGTCACCTGGGAATCATGTTTCAATCACGTGGGAATCACGTTACAATCACCAGTGAATCACGTGGGAATCATGTTTCAATCACATTGGAATCATGTGGGAATCACGTGGGAATCATGTGGGAGTCACGTGGGAATGACGTGTCAGTCACGTGGGAATCACGTTACAATCACGAGGGAATCACGTGGGAATCATGTTTCAATCACATGGGAATCATGTGGGAATCACGTTGGAATCACATGGGAATCACATGGGAATCACTTGGGAATCATGTGGGCATCACGTGGGAATCACGTGTCAATCACGTGGGAATCACGTGGAAATCACGTGTCAATCACCCGGGAAGCAGGTGGGAACCAAGTTGGAATCACGTGGCAATCACGTGGGAATCATGTGGGAATGTCGTGGGAATCACTTGGGAATCACGTGTCAATCACGGGGTTATCACGTGTGAATCACGTGTCAATCACGTGGGAATCACGTTGAAATCACATAGGAATCACGTGGGAATCATGTGTCAATCACGTGGGAATCACGTGGGAATCACGTGTCAATCACATGGGAATCACGTGGGAATCATGTGGGCATCAGGTGGGAATCACGTGTCAATCACGTTGGAATCACGTGGGAATCACGTGTCAATCACATGGAAAGCACGTGGGAATCAAGTTGGAATCACGTGTCAATCACGTGAGAATCACGTGGGAATGTCGTGGGAATCACGTGTCATTGCCAAGGGAAACACGTGGGAATCACGTGGGAATCACGTGTGAATCATGTGGGAATCACGTGGGAATCATGTGTTAATCACAAGGGAATCATGTGGGAATGACGTGGCAATCACGTGTCAATCACGTGGGAATCACGTGGGAATCACATGGGTATCACCTGTTAATCTCGTGGGAATCAAGTGGGAATCACGTGGGAATCACGTGGGAATCACATGTCATTAACGTGGGAATCACGTGGGAATCACGTGTCAATCAGGTGCAAATCACGTGTCAATCACGTGGCAATCACGTGGGAATCACGTGGGAATCACGTGGGTACCATGTGTAAATAACGAGGGAATCACGTGGGAAACACGTGTCAATCACGTGGGAATCACGTGGGAATCACGTGTCAATCACGTGCGAATCACGTGTCAATCAAGTGGCAATCACGTGGGAATCACGCTGTAATCACGTGTCAATCACGTGGGAATCACGTGGGAATCACGTGGGAATCACGTGGGAATCACGTGGCAATGACGAGACAATTATTTGAGAATCACGTGGGAATCACGTGTCACTCACGTGGGAATCACGTGGGAAACATGTGGGAATCACGGGTCAATCACGTGGGAATCACGTGGGAATCACGTGGGAATCACGTGTCAATCACCTGGAAAGCACGTGGGAATCAAGTTGGAATCACGTGTCTATCACGTGGCAATCACGTGGGAATCACGTGGGAATCACGTGGGAATCACGTGGAAATCACGTGGGAATCACGTGGGAATCACGTGTCAATCACGTGGGAATCACGTTGAAATCACGTGGGAATCACTTGGCAATCACGAGTCAATCACGTGGGAATCACATGGGAATCACGTGGGAATCACGTGGCAATCTCGTGGAAATCATGTGGGAATCACGTGTGAATCACGTTGGAATCACGTGGGAATGACGTGACAATCATTTGGGAATCACGTGGGAATCGCGTATCAATCATGTGTGAATCACGAGGTAATCACGTTTGAATCACGTGTCAATCACGTGGGAATCACGTGTCAATCACGTGGGAATGAAGTGGGAAGCAGGTGGGAATCACGTGTCAATCAAGTGGGAATCATGTGGGAATCACTTTCAATCACTTGGCAGTCATGTGGGAATCACGTGTCAATCACGAGGGAATCACGTGGGAATCATGTTTCAATCACGTGGAAATCACGTGGGAATCACGTGTCAATCACTAGGGAATCACGTGGGAATCATGTTCAATCATGTGGGAATCACGTGTCAATCACATGGGCATCACGTGGGCATCACGTGCGAATCACATGGGAATCATGTGGCAATCACGTGGGAATCACGCTGAAATCACGTGTCAATCACAAGTGAATCATGAGGGAATCACGTGGGAGTCATGTGGGAATCACAGGTCAATCACGTGGGAATCACGTGGGAATCACGTGGGAATCACGTGGAAATCACGTGTCAATCACGTGGGAATCACGTGGGGATCATGTGGGAATCACAGGTCAATCACGTGGGAATCACGTGTCAATCACGTGGGAATCACGTGGGAATCACCTTTCAATCACGTGGAAATCACGTGGGAATCACGTGTCAATCACAAGTGAATCACGAGGGAATTACGTGGGAATCACGTGGGAATCACGTGTCAATTAGGTGGGAATCACGTGGGAATCACGTGGGAATCAAGTGTGAATCACGTGGCAATGACGAGACAATTATTTGAGAATCACGTTGGAATCACGTGTCACTCACCTGGGAATCACGTGGGAATCATGTGGGAATCACGGGTCAATCACGTAGTAATCACGTGGTAATCACGTGGAAATCACGTGGGAATCACGTGGGAATCACGTGTCAATCACGTGGGAATCACGTTGAAATCACGTGGGAATCACTTGGCAATAACGTCTCAATCACGTGGGAATCACATGGGAATCACGTGGAAATCACGTGGCAATCTCGTGGAAATCATGTGGGAATCACGTGGGAATCGCGTATCAATCATGTGTTAATCACGAGGGAATCACGTTTGAATCACTTGTCAATCACGTGGGAATCACGTGGGAATCACGTGGGAATCAAGTGGAAATCACGTGTCAATCACGTGGGAATCACGTGGGAATCACATTGGAATCACCTGTCAATCACTTGGTAATCACGTGGGAATCACATGGGAATCACGTGAGAATCACGTGGGAGTCACGTGTCAATCACGTGGGAATCACGTGTCAATCAAGTGGGAAATCGTGGGAATAAGGTGGGAATCACGTGTTAATCACTTGGGAATCACGTGGGAATCACATGGGAATCACGTGAGAATCACGTGGGAGTCACGTGTTAATCACTTGGGAATCATGTGGGAATCACGTGGGAATCACGTGCCATTCACGTGGGAAGCATGTAGCAATCACGAGTCAATCACGTGGGAATCACTTGGGAATCACATGGGAATCACGTGGGAATCACGTGTCAATCACGTGGGAATCACGTGAGAATCACGTGGGAATCACGTGTGAATCATGTGGGAAACACGTGGGAATCAGTTGCGAATCACGTGGGAATCATGCGTCAGTCACGTGGGAATCACGTGGGAGTCACGTGGGAATCACTTGGGAATCACGATGGAATCACCCTTCAATCACGAGGGAATCACTTGGGAATGACGTGGGAATGACGGGGGAATCACGTGTGAATCACGTGGGCATCACGTGCGAATCACGTGGGAATCATGTGGGAATCACGTGGTAATCACGTGGAAATCACTTGGGAGTCACGTTGGAATCACGTGTCAGTCAGGTGGGAATCACGTGGAAATCACGCTGGAATCACCCTTCAATAACGAGGGAATCACGTGGTAATGACGCGGCAATGACGTGGCAATGACGTGTTAATCACGTGTCAGTCACGTGGGCATCACGTAGGAATCACGTGGGAAACACGAGGGAATCACGTTTCAATCACGAGGGAATCACGTGGTAATCACGTGGGAATCACGTGAGAATCACTTGTAAATCACGTGGGAATCACGTGGGAATTACGGGTCAATCACGTGGAAATCACGAGGGAATTACGTGACAATCACGTGTGAATCACGTGGGAATCACGTGGCAATCACGTGGCAATGACTTGGGAATCACGTGGAAATCACGTGTCAATCACTTGGCAGTCATGTGGGAATCACGTGTCAATCATGAGTTAATCACGTGGGAATCATGTGTCAATCACGTGGAAATCACGTGGGAATCACGTTTCAATCACATGGGCATCACGTCGGCATCACGTGCGAATCACATGGGAATCATGTGGGAATCACGTGGGAATCACGTGGGAATCATGTGGGAGTCACGTGGGAATCACGTGGGAATTATGGGGGAATCACGTGGGAATCATGTGTCAATCACGTGGGAATCACGTGTCAATCACGTGGGAATCACGTGAGAATCACGTGGGAATCACGTGTCAATCACATGGGAATCACGTGGGATTCACGTGGGAATCACGGGGGAATCATGTGGGAATCACGTGGGAATCATGTGTCAATCACGTGGGAATCACGTGGGAATCACGTGTCAATCACGTGGGAATCACGTGGGAATCACGTGGGAATCAGGTATCAATTAGGTGGGAATCACGTGAAATCACGTGGGAATCACGTGTCAATCCAGTGGGAATCACGTGGGAATCCCTTGGGAATCACGAGGGAATCACACTTCAATCACGAGGGAATCACGTGGGAATGACGTGGGAATGACGTGAGAATCACGTGTAACTCACGTCGGAATCACTTGGGAATGACGTGTCAATCACGTGGAAATCACGTGTGAATTACGTGTTAATCACGTGGGAATCACGTGGGAATCACGTGTCAATCACGTGGGAATAACGTGGGAATAACTTGGAATCACGTGTCAATCACGTGGGAATCACGAGAGAATCACGTGGGAATCACGTGGGAATCACGTGTCAATCAAGTGGGAAACACGTGGGAATCACGTGTCAATCACGTGGGAATCACGTGTGAATCATGTGGAAATCATGTAGGAATCACGTGGAATTCACGTGTCAATCACGTGGGAATCATGTGTCAATCACGTGGGAATGACGTGGGAGTCACGTGGGCATCACGTGTCAATCAATTTGGAATCACGTGGGAATCACGTGTCAATCACTTGGCAGTCATGTGGGAATCACGTTTCAATCACGAGGAAATCACCTGGGAATCATGTTTCAATCACGTGGAAATCACGTGGGAATCACGTTTCAATCACGAGGGAATTACGTGGGAATCATGTTTCAATCACATGGGAATCATGTGGTAATCACGTGGGAATCATGTGGGAGTCACGTGGGAATGACGTGTCAGTCACGTGGGAATCACGTTACAATCACGAGGGAATCACGTGGGAATCATGTTTCAATCACATGGGAATCATGTGGGAATCACGTTGGAATCACATGGGAATCACATGGGAATCACTTGGGAATCATGTGGGCATCACGTGATAATCACGTGTCAATCACGTGGGAATCACGTGGAAATCACGTGTCAATCACCCGGGAAGCAGGTGGGAATCAAGTTGGAATCACGTGGCAATCACGTGGGAATCATGTGGGAATGTCGTGGGAGTCACGTGGGAATCACTTGGGAATCACGTGTCAATCACGTGGGAATCACGTTGAAATCACATAGGAATCACGTGGGAATCATGTGTCAATCACGTGGGAATCACGTGCGAATCACGTGTCAATCACATGGGAATCACGTGGGAATCATGTGGGCATCAGGTGGGAATCACGTGTCAATCACGTTGGAATCACGTGGGAATCACGTGTCAATCACCTGGAAAGCACGTGGGAATCAAGTTGGAATCACGTGCCAATCACGTGGCAATCACGTGGGAATCACGTGGGAATGTCGTGGGAATCACGTGTCATTCACATGGGAATCAAGTGGGAATCACGTGGGAAACTCGTGGGAATCATGTGGGAATCACGTGGGAATCATGTGTTAATCACAAGGGAATCATGTGGGAATGACGAGGGAATCACGTGTCAATCACGTGGGAATTACGTGGGAATCACGTGGGTATCACCTGTTAATCTCGTGGGAATCAAGTGGGAATCACGTGGGAATCACGTGGGAATCACATGTCATTAAAGTGGGAATCACGTGGGAATCACGTGTCAATCAGGTGCAAATCACGTGTCAATCACGTGGCAATCACGTGGGATTCACGTGGGAATCACGTGGGTACCACATGTAAATAACGAGGGAATCACGTGGGAATCTCGTGTCAATCACGTGGGAATCACGTGGGAATCACGTGGGTACCACGTGTAAATAACGAGGGAATCACGTGGGAATCACCTGTCAATCACGTGGGAATCACGTGGGAATCACGTGGGAATCACGTGTCAATCACGTGGGAATCACGTGGGAATCACGTGTCAATCACGTGGGAAACACGTGGGAATCACGTGTCTATCACGTGGGAATCACGTGTGAATCATGTGGAAATCACGTAGGAATCACGTGGAATTCACGTGTCAATCACGTGGGAATCATGTGTCAATCACGTGAGAATGACGTGGGAGTCACGTGGGCATCACGTGTCAATCAACTGGGAATCATGTGGGAATCACGTGTCAATCACTTGGCAGTCATGTGGGAATCACGTTTCAATCACGAGGAAATCACCTGGGAATCATGTTTCAATCACGTGGAAATCACGTGGGAATCACGTTTCAATCACGAGGGAATCACGTGGGAATCATGTTTCAATCACATGGGAATCATGTGGGAATCACGTGGTAATCACATGGGAATCACGTGGGAGTCACGTGGGAATGACGTGTCAGGCACCTGGGAATCACGTGTCAGTCACGTGGGAATCACCTGGGATTCACGTGGGAATAACGTGGGAATCACGAGAAAATCACGTGTCAGTAATGAGGGAATCACGTGTCAATCACGTGGGAATCACGTGTGAGTAACGTGGATATCACATGGGAATCACGTGAGAATCACGTGGGAATCACGAGGGAATCACGTTTCAATCATGTGTGAATCACGTGGGAATCATGTGTCAGTATTGTGGGAATCACGTGTCAATCACGTGGGAATGATGTGGGAGTCACGTGGGCATCACGTGTCTATCAAGTGGGAATCACGTGTCAATCACTTGGCAGTCATGTGGGAATCACGTTTCAATCACGAGGAAGTCACCTGGGAATCATGTTTCAATCACGTGGGAATCACGTTACAATCACCAGTGAATCACGTGGGAATCATGTTTCAATCACATTGGAATCATGTGGGAATCACGTGGGAATCATGTGGGAATCACGTGGGAATGACGTGTCAGTCACGTGGGAATCACGTTCCAATCACGAGGGAATCACGTGGGAATCATGTTTCAATCACATGGGAATCATGTGGGAATCACGTTGGAATCACATGGGAATCACATGGGAATCACTTGGGAATCATGTGGGCATCACGTGGGAATCACGTGTCAATCACGTGGGAATCACGTGGAAATCACGTGTCAATCACCCGGGAAGCAGGTGGGAACCAAGTTGGAATCACGTGGCAATCACGTGGGAATCATGTGGGAATGTCGTGGGAATCACTTGGGAATCACGTGTCAATCACGGGGTTATCACGTGTGAATCACGTGTCAATCACGTGAGAATCACGTTGAAATCACATAGGAATCACGTGGGAATCATGTGTCAATCACGTGGGAATCACGTGGGAATCACGTGTCAATCACATGGGAATCACGTGGGAATCATGTGGGCATCAGGTGGGAATCACGTGTCAATCACGTTGGAATCACGTGGGAATCACGTGTCAATCACATGGAAAGCACGTGGGAATCAAGTTGGAATCACGTGTCAATCACGTGAGAATCACGTGGGAATGTCGTGGGAATCACGTGTCATTGCCAAGGGAAACACGTGGGAATCACGTGGGAATCACGTGTGAATCATGTGGGAATCACGTGGGAATCATGTGTTAATCACAAGGGAATCATGTGGGAATGACGTGGCAATCACGTGTCAATCACGTGGGAATCACGTGGGAATCACATGGGTATCACCTGTTAATCTCGTGGGAATCAAGTGGGAATCACGTGGGAATCACGTGGGAATCACATGTCATTAACGTGGGAATCACGTGGGAATCACGTGTCAATCACCTGGGAAACACGTGGGAATCACGTGTCAATCACGTGGGAATCACGTGTGAATCATGTGGGAATCACTTGGAAATCACGATGGAATCACCCTTCAATCACGAGGGAATCACGTGGGAATGACGTGGCAATGACGTGGCAATGACGTGGGAATCACGTGGAAATCACGATGGAATCACCCTTCAATCACGAGGGAATCACGTGGGAATGTCGTGGCAATGACGTGGCAATGACGTGGGAATCACGTGTCAGTCACGTGAGAATCACGTGGGAAACACGAGGGAATCACGTTTCAATCACGAGGGAATCACGTGGTAATCACGTGGGAATCACGTGAGAATCAATTGTAAATCACGTGGGAATCACGTGGGAATCACGTGTCAAGCACGCTGAAATCACTTGGTAATCACGTGGGAAAAACGTGGGAATCACGTGGGAATCAAATGTCATACACGTGGGAATCACGTGTCAGTCACGTGCGAATCACCTGGGAATCACGTTTGAAGCACGCTGAAATCACTTGGGAATCACGTGGGAAACACGTGTGAATCACGTGTCAATCACGTGGGAATGAAGTGGGAAGCACTTGGGAATCACGTGTCAATCAAGTGGGAATCACGTGTCAATCACGTGGGAATGATGTGGGAAGCACGTGGGAATCACGTGTCAATCAAGTGGGAATCATGTGGGAATCACGTGTCAATCACTTGGCAGTCATGTGGGAATCACGTGTCAATCACGAGGGAATCACGTGGGAATCATGTTTCAATCACGTGGAAATCACGTGGGAATCACGTGTCATTCACTAGGGAATCACGTGTCAATCATGTGGAAATCACGTGGAAATGACGTGGGAATCACCTTTCAATCACGTGGATATCACGTGGGAATCACGTGTCAATCACAAGTGAATCACGAGGGAATCACGTGGGAATCACGTGCGAATCACATGTCAATTAGGTGGGAATCACGTGGGAATCACGTGGAAATCACGTGGGAATCACGTGGCAGTGACGAGACAATTATTTGGGAATCACATGGGAATCACGTGTCACTCACCTGGGAATCACGTGGGCATCATGTGGGAATCACGGGTCAATCACGTGGTAATCACGTGGGAATCACGTGGGTATCACGTGTCAATCACGTGGGAATCACGTGGGAATCACGTGTCAAGCACGCTGAAATCACTTGGTAATCACGTGGGAAAAACGTGGGAATCACGTGGGAATCAAATGTCATACACGTGGGAATCACGTGTCAGTCACATGCGAATCACCTGGGAATCACGTTTGAAGCATGCTGAAATCACTTGGGAATCACTTGGGAAACACGTGGGAATCACGTGTCAATCACGTGGGAATGAAGTGGGAAACACTTGGGAATCACGTGTCAATCAAGTGGGAATCACGTGTCAATCAAGTGGGAATGATGTGGGAAGCACGTGGGAATCTCGTGTCAATCAAGTGGGAATCATGTGGGAATCACGTGTCAATCACTTGGCAGTCATGTGGGAATCACGCGTCAATCACGAGGGAATCACGTGGGAATCATGTTTCAATCACGTGGAAATCACGTGGGAATCACGTGTCATTCACTAGGGAATCACGTGTCAATCATGTGGAAATCACGTGGAAATGACGTGGGAATCACCTTTCAATCACGTGGATATCACGTGGGAATCACGTGTCAATCACAAGTGAATCACGAGGGAATCACGTGGGAATCACGTGCGAATCACATGTCAATTAGGTGGGAATCACGTGGGAATCACGTGGAAATCACGTGGGAATCACGTGGCAGTGACGAGACAATTATTTGGGAATCACATGGGAATCACGTGTCACTCACCTGGGAATCACGTGGGCATCATGTGGGAATCACGGGTCAATCACGTGGTAATCACGTGGGAATCACGTGGGTATCACGTGTCAATCACGTGGGAATCACGTGGGAATCACGTGTCAATCACTTGGGAAACACGTGGGAATCACGTGTCAATCACGTGCGAATCACGTGTCAATCACGTGGCAATCACGTGGGAATCACGCTGGAATCACGTGTCAATCACGTGGGAATCACGTGGGAGTCACGTGTCAATCATGTGGGAATCACGTGGAAATCAGGTGGGAATCACCTTTCAAAAACGTGGAAATCACGTGGGAATCACGTGTCAATCACAAGTGAATCACGAGGGAATCACGTGGGAATCACGTGGGAATCACGTGTCAATTAGGTGGGAATCACGAGGGAATCACATGGGAATCACGTGGCAATGACGAGACAATTATTTGGGAAACACGTGGCAATCACGTGGGAATCACGTGTCAATCACGTGGGAATCACGTGGGAATCACGTGGGAATATCGTGGGAATCACGTGGGAATCACGTGGGAATCACGTGTCAATCACATGGCAATCACGTGGGAATCACGTGGGAATATCGTGGGAATCACGTGGGAATCACTTGGGAATCACGTGTCAGTCACGTGGGAATTACTGGGAAATCACGTGGGAATCACGTGTCAGTCACTTGGGAATCACGTGGGAGTCACGTGGGAATCATGTGGGAATCACGTGTCAATCACATTGGAATCACGTGGGAATCACGTGGGCATCACGTGGGAATCATGTGGGAATCACGTGGGAATCATGTGGGAATCACGTGGGAATCACGTGTCAATCACGTGGGAATCACGTGGGAATCACGTGTCAATCACGTGGGAATCACGTGGGAATCACGTGTCAGTCATGTCGGAATCACGTTTAAATGACCTGGGAATCACGTGGGAATCTCGTGGGAATCACGTGTCAATTAGGTGGGAATCACGTGGGAATCACATGGGAATCACGTGTCAATCCAGTGGGAATCACGTGGGAATCACTTGGGAATCACGAGGGAATCACGTGGGAATGACGTGGGAATGACGTGAGAATCACGTGTAACTCACGTCGGAATCACTTGGGAATGTGTCAATCACGTGGAAATCAAGTGGGAATAACGTGTCAATCACGTGGGAAACACGTGGGAATCACGTGGGAATCACGTGTCAATCACGTGGGAATCACGTGGGAATCACGTGTCAATCACGTGGGAATCATGTGGGAATCACGTGTCAATCACGTGGGAAACACGTGGGAATCACGTGTCAATCACGTGGGAATCACGTGTTAATCATGTGGGAATCACGTAGGATTAACGTGGAATTCACGTGTCAATCACGTGGGAATCACTTGGGAATCACATGGAAATCACGTGGGAATCACTTGGCAGTCATGTGGGAATCACGTGTCAATCACGAGGGAATCACGTGGGAATCATGTTTCAATCACATGGAAATCACATGGGAATCACGTGTCAATCACTAGGGAATCACGAGGGTAGCATGTTCAATCACGTGGGAATTACGTGTCAATCACATGGGCATCACGTGGGCATCACGTGCGAATCACATGGGAATCATGTGGCAATCACGTGGGAATAACGCTGGAATCACGTGTCAATCACGAGGGAATCACGTGGGAATCACGTGTCAATCATGTGGGAATCACGTGTAAATCACGTGGGAATCACCTTTCAATCACGTGGGAATCACGTGTCAATCAGAAGTGAATCACGAGGGAATCACGTGGGAATCACATGCGAATCACGTGTCAATTAGGTGGGAATCACGTGGGAATCACGTGGGAATCACGTGGCAGTGACGAGACAATTATTTGGGAATCACGTGGGAATCACGTGTCACTCACCTGGGAATCACGTGGGAATCATGTGGGAATCACGGGTCAGTCACGTGGGAATCACGTGGGAATCACGTGGGTATCACGTGTCAATCACGTGGGAATCACGTGGGAATCACGTGTCAATCACTTGGGAATCACGTGGGATCACATGTCAATCACGTGCGAATCACGTGTCAATCACGTGGCAATCACGTGGGAATCACGTGGAAATCACGTGTCAATCATGTGGGAATCACGTGGAAATCACGTGGGAATGACATTTCAATCACGTGGAAATCACTTGGGAATCACGTGTCAATCACTTGGCAGTCATGTGGGAATCACGTGTCAATGACGAGGGAATCACGTGGGAATCATGTTTCAATCACGTGGGAATTACGTTTCGATCGCGAGGGAATCACGTGGGAATCATGTTTCAATCACGTGGAAATCACGTGGGAATCACGTGTCAATCACATGGGCATCACGTGGGCATCACATGCGAATCACATGGGAATCATGTGGGAATCACGTGGGAATCACGTGGGAATCACGTGGGAGTCACGTGGGAATCACGTGTCAATCACGTGGGAATTACGTGGGAATCACGTGTCAAGCACGCTGAAATCACTTGGGAATCACGTGGGAAACACGTGGGAATCACGTGGCAATCACCTGTCAATCACGTGGGAATCACGTGTCAGTCACGTGGGAATCACCTGGGAATCACATGGGAATCACGTGGGAATCCTGTGGGCATCACGTGGGAATCACGTGTCAATCACGTGGGAATCACGTGTGAATCACGTGTCAATCACGTGGGAATCACGTTGAAATCACGTAGGAATCACGTGGGAATCATGTGTCAATCATATGGGAATTACGTGGGAATCACGTGGGAATCACGTGTCAATTAGGTGGGAATCACGTGGGAATCACGTGGGAATCTCATGGAAATCACGTGTCAATCCAGTGGGAATCACGTGGGAATCACTTGGGAATCACGAGGGAAAAACGTGGGAATGACGTGGGAAAGACGTGAGAATCACGTGTAACTCACGTCGGAATCACTTGGGAATGACGTGTCAATCACGTGGAAATCAGGTGGGAATCACGTGTCAATCACGTGGGAATCACGTGGGAATCACGTGTCAATCACGTTGGAATCACGTGGGAATCACGTGTCAATCACGTGTGAAACACGTGGGAATCACGTGTCAATCACGTGGGAATCACGTGTGAATCATGTGGGAATCACGTAGGAATCACGTGGAATTCACGTGTCAATCACGTGGAAATCACTTGGGAATCACGTGGGAATCACGTGGGAATGACGTGGGAATGACGTGAGAATCACGTGTAACTCACGTCGGAATCACTTGGGAATGACGTGTCAATCACCTGGGAAACACGTGGGAATCACGTGTCAATCACGTGGGAATCACGTGTGAATCATGTGGGAATCACTTGGAAATCACGATGGAATCACCCTTCAATCACGAGGGAATCACGTGGGAATGACGTGGCAATGACGTGGCAATGACGTGGGAATCATGTGTCAGTCACGTGGGAATCACGTGGAAATCACGATGGAATCACCCTTCAGTAACGAGGGAATCACGTGGGAATGTCGTGGCAATGACGTGGCAATGACGTGGGAATCACGTGTCAGTCACGTGAGAATCACGTGGGAAACACGAGGGAATCACGTTTCAATCACGATGGAATCACGTTGTAATCACGTGGGAATCACGTGAGAATCAATTGTAAATCACGTGGGAATCACGTGGGAATGACGTGTCAATCACGTGGGAATCACGTGGGAATCACGTGTCAAGCACGCTGAAATCACTTGGTAATCACGTGGGAAAAACTTGGGAATCACGTGGGAATCAAATGTCATACACGTGGGAATCACATGACAGTCACGTGCGAATCACCTGGGAATCACATTTCAAGCACGCTGAAATCACTTGGGAATCACGTGGGAAACACGTGGGAATCACGTATCAATCACGTGGGAATGAAGTGGGAAGCACGTGGGAATCACGTGTCAATCAAGTGGGAATCACGTGTCAATCACGTGGGAATGATGTGGGAAGCACGTGGGAATCACGTGTCAATCAAGTGGGAATCATGTGGGAATCACGTGTCAATCACTTGGCAGTCATGTGGGAATCACGTGTCAATCACGAGGGAATCACGTGGGAATCATGTTTCAATCACGTGGAAATCACGTGGGAATCACGTGTCATTCACTACGGAATCACGTGGAAATCATGTTCAATCACGTGGGAATCACATGTCAATCACATGGGCATCACGTGGGCATCACGTGCGAATCACATGGGAATCATGTGGCAATCACGTGGGAATCACGCTGGAATCACGTGTCAATCACGTGGGAATCACGTGGGAATCACGTGTCAATCATGTGGAAATCACGTGGAAATCACGTGGGAATCACCTTTCAATCACGTGGAAATCACGTGGGAATCACGTGTCAATCACAAGTGAATCACGAGGGAATCACGTGGGAATCACGTGCGAATCACATGTCAATTAGGTGGGAATCACGTGGGAATCACGTGGAAATCACGTGGGAATCACGTGGCAGTGACGAGACAATTATTTGGGAATCACATGGGAATCACGTGTCACTCACCTGGGAATCACGTGGGCATCATGTGGGAATCACGGGTCAATCACGTGGTAATCACGTGGGAATCACGTGGGTATCACGTGTCAATCACGTGGGAATCACGTGGGAATCACGTGTCAATCACTTGGGAATCACGTGGGAATCACGTGTCAATCACGTGCGAATCACGTGTCAATCACGTGGCAATCACGTGGGAATCACGCTGGAATCACGTGTCAATCACGTGGGAATCACGTGGGAGTCACGTGTCAATCATGTGGGAATCACGTGGAAATCACGTGGGAATCACCTTTCAAAACGTGGAAATCACGTGGGAATCACGTGTCAATCACAAGTGAATCACGAGGGAATCACGTGGGAATCACGTGGGAATCACGTGTCAATTAGGTGGGAATCACGTGGGAATCACGAGGGAATCACATGGGAAGCACGTGGCAATGACGAGACAATTATTTGGGAAACACGTGGGAATCACGTGGGAATCACGTGTCAATCACGTGGGAATCACGTGGGAATCCCATGGGAATCACGTGGGAATCACGTGTCAATCACCCGGGAAGCACATGGGAATCAAGTGGGAATCACGTCTCAATCACATGGCAATCACGTGGGAATCACGTGGGAATGTCGTGGGAATCACGTGGGAATCACTTGGGAATCACGTGTCAATCACGTGGGAATTACTGGGTAATCACGTGGGAATCACGTGTCAGTCACTTGGGAATCACGTGGGAGTCACGTGGGAATCATGTGGGAATCACGTGTAAATCACATTGGAATCACGTGGGAATCACGTGGGCATCACGTGGGAATCATGTGGGAATCACGTGGGAATCATGTGGGAATCACGTGGGAATCACGTGTCAATCACGTGGGAATCACGTGGGAATCACGTGGGAATCACGTGTCAATCACGTGGGAATCACGTGGGAATCACGTGTCAGTCATGTCGGAATCACGTGTCAATGACATGGGAATCACATGGGAATCACGTGGGAATCACGTGTCAATTAGGTGGGAATCACGTGGGAATCACATGGGAATCACGTGTCAATCCAGTGGGAATCACGTGGGAATCACTTGGGAATCACGTGTCAATCACGTGGGAATCACGTGTCAATCACGTGGGAATCACGTGGGAATCACGTGTCAATCACGTGGGAAACACGTGGGAATCACGTGTCAATCACGTGGGAATCACGTGTGAATCATGTGGGAATCACGAAGGAATCACGTGGAATTCACGTGTCAATCACGTGGGAATCACTTGGGAATCACGAGGGAATCATGTGGGAATGAAGTGGGAATGACGTGAGAATCACGTGTAACTCACTTCGGAATCACTTGGGAATGACGTGTCAATCACGAGGAGATCAAGTGGGAATCACGTGTCAATCACGTTTGAATCACGTGGGAATCATGTGGGAATCACGTGTCAATCACGTGGGAATCACGTGGGAATCACGTGTCAATCACGTGGGAAACACGTGGGAATCACGTGTCAATCACGTGGGAATCACGTGTCAATCACGTGGGAATCACTTGGAAATCACGATGGAATCACCCTTCAATCACGAGGGAATCACGTGGGAATGACGTGGCAATGACGTGGCAAAGACGTGGGAATCACGTGTCAGTCACGTGGGAATCACGTGGAAATCACGATGGAATCACCCTTCAATAACGAGGGAATCACGTGGGAATGACGCGGCAATGACGTGGCAATGACGTGTTAATCACGTGTCAGTCACGTGGGAATCACGTGAGAATCACTTGTAAATCACGTGGGAATCACGTGGGAATTACGGGTCAATCACGTGGAAATCACGAGGGAATTACGTGTCAATCACGTGTGAATCACGTGGGAATCACGTGGCAATGACTTGGGAATCACGTGGGAATCACGTGTCAATCAAGTGGGAATCACGTGGAAATCACGTGTCAATCACTTGGCAGTCATGTGCGAATCACGTGTCAATCATGAGTTAATCACGTGGGAATCATGTTTCAATCACGTGGAAATCACGTGGGAATCACGTGTCAATCACATGGGCATCACGTCGGCATCACGTGCGAATCACATGGGAATCATGTGGGAATCACGTGGGAATCACGTGGGAATTATGTGGGAATCACGTGGGAATCATGTGTCAATCATGTGGGAATCACGTGGCAATCACGTGGGAATCACGTGGGAATCACGTGAGAATCACGTGGGAATCACGTGTCAATCACATGGGAATCACGTGGGATTCACGTGGGAATCACGGGGGTATCATGTGGGAATCACGTGGGAATCATGTGTCAATCACGTGGTAATCACGTGGGAATCACGTGTCAATCACGTGGGAATCACGTGGGAATCACGTGGGAATCAGGTATCAATTAGGTGGGAATCACTTGGAAATCACGTGGGAATCACGTGTCAATCCAGTGGGAATCACGTGGGAATCCCTTGGGAATCACGAGGGAATCACCCTTCAATCACGAGGGAATCACGTGGGAATGACGTGGGAATGACGTGAGAATCAGATGTAACTCACGTCGGAATCACTTGGGAATGACGTGTCAATCACGTGGAAATCACGTGTGAATTACGTGTTAATCACGTGGGAATCACGTGGGAATCACGTGGGAATCACTTGGAATCACGTGTCAATCACGTGGGAATCACGAGAGAATCACGTGGGAATCACGTGGGAATCACCTGTCAATCACGTGGGAATCACGTGTCAATCACGTGTGAATCACGTGGGAATCATGTGTCAATCACGTGGGAATCACGTGCGAATCACGTGTCAATCACATGGGAATCACGTGGGAATCATGTGGGCATCAGGTGGGAATCACGTGTCAATCACGTTGGAATCACGTGGGAATCACGTGTCAATCACCTGGAAAGCACGTGGGAATCAAGTTGGAATCACGTGCCAATCACGTGGCAATCACGTGGGAATCACGTGGGAATGTCGTGGGAATCACGTGTCATTCACATGGGAATCACGTGGGAATCACGTGGGAAACTCGTGGGAATCATGTGGGAATCACGTGGGAATCATGTGTTAATAACAAGGGAATCATGAGGGAATGACGAGAGAATCACGTGTCAATCACGTGGGAATTACGTGGGAATCACGTGGGTATTACCTGTTAATCTCGTGGGAATCAAGTGGGAATCACGTGGGAATCACGTGGGAATCACATGTCATTAAAGTGGGAATCACGTGGGAATCACGTGTCAATCAGGTGCAAATCACGTGTCAATCACGTGGCAATCACGTGGGAATCACGTGGGAATCACGTGGGTACCACGTGTAAATAACGAGGGAATCACGTGGGAATCACGTGTCAATCACGTGCGAATCACGTGTCAATCACGTGGCAATCACGTGGGAATCACGCTGTAATCACGTGTCAATTAGGTGGGATTCACTTGGAATCACGTGTCAATCACGTGGGAATCACGAGAGAATCACGTGGGAATCACGTGGGAATCACCTGTCAATCACGTGGGAATCACGTGGGAATCACGTGGGAATCACGTGTCAATCACGTGGGAATCACGTGGGAATCACGTGTCAATCACGTGGGAAACACGTGGGAATCACGTGTCAATCAAGTGGGAATCACGTGTGAATCATGTGGAAATCACGTAGGAATCACATGGAATTCACGTGTCAATCACGTGGGCATCACGTGTCAATCAATTGGGAATCACGTGGGAATCACGTGTCAATCACTTGGCAGTCATGTGGGAATCACGTTTCAATCACGAGGAAATCACCTGGGAATCATGTTTCAATCACGTGGAAATCACGTGGGAATCACGTTTCAATCACGAGGGAATCACGTGGGAATCATGTTTCAATCACATGGGAATCATGTGGGAATCACGTGGTAATCACATGGGAATCACGTGGGAGTCACGTGGGAATGACGTGTCAGGCACCTGGGAATCACGTGTCAGTCACGTGGGAATCACCTGGGATTCACGTGGGAATAACGTGGGAATCACGAGGAAATCACGTGTCAGTAATGAGGGAATCACGTGTCAATCACGTGGGAATCACGTGTGAGTAACGTGGATATCACATGGGAATCACGTGAGAATCACGTGGGAATCACGAGGGAATCACGTTTCAATCATGTGGGAATCACGTGGGAATCATGTGTCAGTATTGTGGGAATCACGTGTCAATCACGTGGGAATGATGTGGGAGTCATGTGGGCATCACGTGTCTATCAAGTGGGAATCACGTGTCAATCACTTGGCAGTCATGTGGGAATCACGTTTCAATCACGAGGAAGTCACCTGGGAATCATGTTTCAATCACGTGGAAATCACGTGGGAATCACGTTACAATCACCAGTGAATCACGTGGGAATCATGTTTCAATCACATGGGAATCATGTGGAATCACGTGGGAATCATGTGGAAGTCACGTGGGAATGACGTGTCAGTCACGTGGGAATCACGTTACAATCACGAGGGAATCACGTGGGAATCATGTTTCAATCACATGGGAATCATGTGGGAATCACGTTGGAATCACATGGGAATCACATGGGAATCACTTGGGAATCATTTGGGCATCACGTGGGAATCACGTGTCAATCACGTGGGAATCACGTGGAAATCACGTGTCAATCACCCGGGAAGCAGGTGGGAACCAAGTTGGAATCACGTGGCAATCACGTGGGAATCATGTGGGAATGTCGTGGGAATCACTTGGGAATCACGTGTCAATCACGTGGGAATAACGGGGTTATCACGTGTGAATCACGTGTCAATCACGTGGGAATCACGTTGAAATCACATAGGAATCACGTGGGAATCATGTGTCAATCACGTGGGAATCACGTGGGAATCACGTGTCAATCACATGGGAATCACGTGGGAATCATGTGGGCATCAGGTGGGAATCACGTGTCAATCACGTTGGAATCACGTGGGAATCACGTGTCAATCACATGGAAAGCACGTGGGAATCAAGTTGGAATCACGTGTCAATTACGTGGGAATCACGTGTCAATCACGTGGGAATCACGTGGGAATCACGTGGGAATCAGGTATCAATTAGGTGGGAATCACGTGGAAATCACGTGGGAATCACATGTCAATCCAGTGGGAATCACGTGGGAATCCATTGGGAATCACGAGGGAATCACCCTTCAATCACGAGGGAATCACGTGGGAATGACGTGGGAATGACGTGAGAATCACGTGTAACTCACGTCGGAATCACTTGGGAATGACGTGTCAATCACGTGGAAATCACGTGTGAATTACGTGTTAATCACGTGGGAATCACGTGGGAATCACGTGGGTATCACGTGTCAATCACGTGGGAATCACGTGGGAATCACTTGGAATCACGTGTCAATCACGTGGGAATCACGTGGGAATCACCTGTCAATCACGTGGGAATCACGTGTCAATGACGTGGGAATCACGTGGGAATCACGTGTCAATCACGTGGGAATCACGGGGGAATCACGAGGGAATCACGTGTCATTCACGTGGGAAACATGTAGGAATCACGAGTCAATCACGTGGGAATCACTTGGGAGTCACGTGGGAATCACGTGTCAATCACGTGGGAATCACGTGAGAATCACGTGGGAATCACGTGAGAATCACGTGGGAATCACCTGTCAATCACGTGGGAATCACGTGTCAATGACGTGGGAATCACGTGGGAATCACGTGTCAATCACGTGGGAATCACGTGGGAATCACGTGTCAATCACGTGCGAATCACGTGTCAATCACGTGGCAATCACGTGGGAATCACGCTGGAATCACGTGTCAATCACGTGGGAATCACGTGGGAGTCACGTGTCAATCATGTGGGAATCACGTGGAAATCACGTGGGAATCACCTTTCAATCACGTGGAAATCACGTGGGAATCACGTGTCAATCACAAGTGAATCACGAGGGAATCACGTGGGAATCACGTGGGAATCACGTGTCAATTAGGTGGGAATCACGTGGGAATCACGAGGGAATCACATGGGAATCACGTGGCAATGACGAGACAATTATTTGGGAAACAGGTGGGAATCACGTGGGAATCACGTGTCAATCACGTGGGAATCACGTGGGAATCACGTGTCAATTAGGTGGGAATCACGTGGGAATCACGAGGGAATCACGTGGGAATCACGTGGCAATGACGAGACAATTATTTGGGAAACAGGTGGGAATCACGTGGGAATCACGTGTCAATCACGTGGGAATCACGTGGGAATCCCATGGGAATCACGTGGGAATCACGTGTGAATCACCCGGGAAGCACATGGGAATCAAGTGGGAATCACGTCTCAATCACATGGCAATCACGTGGGAATCACGTGGGAATGTCGTGGGAATCACGTGGGAATCACTTGGGAATCACGTGTCAATCACGTGGGAATTACTGGGTAATCACGTGGGAATCACGTGTCAGTGACTTGGGAATCACGTGGGAGTCACGTGGGAATCATGTGGGAATCACGTGTCAATCACATTGGAATCACGTTGGAATCACGTGGGAATCACGTGGGAATCATGTGGGAATCACGTGGGAATCATGTGTCAATCACGTTGGAATCACGTGCGAATCACGTGTCAATTACGAGGGAATCACGTGGGAATCACGTGAGAATCACGTAGGTATCACGTGGGAATCATGTGGGAATCACGTGGGAATCATGTGGGAATCACGTGGGAATCACGTGTCAATCACGTGGGAATCACGTGGGAATCACGTGGGAATCACGTGTCAATCACGTGGGAATCACGTGGGAATCACGTGTCAATCCAGTGGGAATCACGTGTGAATCATGTGGAAATCACGTGGGAATCACGTGGGAATCACGTGGGAATCACTTGGAATCACGTGTCAATCACGTGGGAATCACGAGAGAATCACGTGGGAATCACGTGGGAATCACCTGTCAATCACGTGGGAATCACGGGTCAATCACGTGTGAATCACGTGGGAATCACGTGTCAATCACGTGGGAAACACGTGGGAATCACGTGTCAATCACTTGGGAATGACGTGGGAGTCACGTGGGCATCACGTGTCAATCAATTTGGAATCACGTGGGAATGACGTGTCAATCACGTGGAAATCACGTGTGAATTACGTGTTAATCACGTGGGAATCACGTGGAATTCACGTGTCAATCACTTGGAATCACGTGTCAATTACGTGGGAATCACGAGAGAATCACGTGGGAATTACGTGGGAATCACCTGTCAATCACGTGGGAATCACGTTTCAATCACGAGGGAATCACGTGGGAATCATGTTTCAATCACATGGGAATCATGAGGTAATCACGTGGGAATCATGTGGGAGTCACGTGGGAATGACGTGTCAGTCACGTGGGAATCACGTTACAATCACGAGGGAATCACGTGGGAATCATGTTTCAATCACATGGGAATCATGTGGGAATCACGTTGGAATCACATGGGAATCACATGGGAATCACTTGGGAATCATGTGGGCATCACGTGGGAATCACGTGTCAATCACGTGGGAATCACGTGGAAATCACGTGTCAATCACCCGGGAAGCAGGTGGGTATCAAGTTGGAATCACGTGGCAATCACGTGGGAATCATGTGGGAATGTCGTGGGAATCACGTGGGAATCACTTGGGAATCACGTGTCAATCACGTGGGAATCACGGGGTTATCACGTGTGAATCACGTGTCAATCACGTGGGAATCACGTTGAAATCACATAGGAATCACGTGGGAATCATGTGTCAATCACGTGGGAATCACGTGCGAATCACGTGTCAATCACATGGGAATCACGTGGGAATCATGTGGGCATCAGGTGGGAATCACGTGTCAATCACGTTGGAATCACGTGGGAATCACGTGTCAATCACCTGGAAAGCACGTGGGAATCAAGTTGGAATCACGTGCCAATCACGTGGCAATCACGTGGGAATCACGTGGGAATGTCGTGGGAATCACGTGTCATTCACATGGGAATCACGTGGGAATCACGTGGGAAACTCGTGGGAATCATGTGGGAATCACGTGGGAATCATGTGTTAATAACAAGGGAATCATGTGGGAATGACGAGAGAATCACGTGTCAATCACGTGGGAATTACGTGGGAATCACGTGGGTATCACCTGTTAATCTCGTGGGAATCAAGTGGGAATCACGTGGGAATCACGTGGGAATCACATGTCATTAAAGTGGGAATCACGTGGGAATCACGTGTCTATCAGGTGCAAATCACGTCTCAATCACGTGGCAATCACGTGGGAATCACGTGGGAATCACGTGGGTACCACGTGTAAATAACGAGGGAATCACGTGGGAATCATGTGTCAATCACGTGCGAATCACGTGTCAATCACGTGGCAATCACGTGGGAATCACGCTGTAATCACGAGTCAATTAGGTGGGATTCACTTGGAATCACGTGTCAATCACGTGGGAATCACGAGAGAATCACTTGGGAATCACATGGGAATCACCTGTCAATCACGTGGGAATCACGTGGGAATCACGTGTCAATCACGTGGGAATCACGTGGGAATCACGTGTCAATCACGTGGGAAACACGTGGGAATCACGTGTCAATCAAGTGGGAATCACGTGTGAATCATGTGGAAATCACGTAGGAATCACGTGGAATTCACGTGTCAATCACGTGGGAATCATGTGTCAATCACGTGGGAATGACGTGGGAGTAACGTGGGCATCACGTGTCAATCAATTGGGAATCACGTGGGAATCACGTGTCAATCACTTGGCAGTCATGTGGGAATCACGTTTCAATCACGAGGAAATCACCTGGGAATCATGTTTCAATCACGTGGAAATCACGTGGGAATCACGTTTCAATCACGAGGGAATCACGTGGGAATCATGTTTCAATCACATGGGAATCATGTGGGAATCACGTGGTAATCACGTGGGAATCACGTGGGAGTCACGTGGGAATGACGTGTCAGGCACCTGGGAATCACGTGTCAGTCACGTGGGAATCACCTGGGATTCACGTGGGAATAACGTGGGAATCACGAGGAAATCACGTGTCAGTAATGAGGGAATCACGTGTCAATCACGTGGGAATCACGTGTGAGTAACGTGGATATCACATGGGAATCACGTGAGAATCACGTGGGAATCACGAGGGAATCACGTTTCAATCATGTGGGAATCACGTGGGAATCATGTGTCAGTATTGTGGGAATCACGCGTCAATCACGTGGGAATGATGTGGGAGTCACGTGGGCATCACGTGTCTATCAAGTGGGAATCACGTGTCAATCACTTGGCAGTCATGTGGGAATCACTTTTCAATCACGAGGAAGTCACCTGGGAATCATGTTTCAATCACGTGGAAATCACGTGGGAATCACGTTACAATCACCAGTGAATCACGTGGGAATCATGTTTCAATCACATGGGAATCATGTGGGAATCACGTGGGAATCATGTGGAAGTCACGTGGGAATGACGTGTCAGTCACGTGGGAATCACGTTACAATCACGAGGGAATCACGTGGGAATCATGTTTCAATCACATGGGAATCATGTGGGAATCACGTTGGAATCACATGGGAATCACATGGGAATCACTTGGGAATCATTTGGGCATCACGTGGGAATCACGAGTCAATCACGTGGGAATCACGTGGAAATCACGTGTCAATCACCCGGGAAGCAGGTGGGAACCAAGTTGGAATCACGTGGCAATCACGTGGGAATCATGTGGGAATGTCGTGGGAATCACTTGGGAATCACGTGTCAATCACGTGGGAATAACGGGGTTATCACGTGTGAATCACGTGTCAATCACGTGGGAATCACGTTGAAATCACATAGGAATCACGTGGGAATCATGTGTCAATCACGTGGGAATCACGTGGGAATCACGTGTCAATCACATGGGAATCACGTGGGAATCATGTGGGCATCAGGTGGGAATCACGTGTCAATCACGTTGGAATCACGTGGGAATCACGTGTCAATCACATGGAAAGCACGTGGGAATCAAGTTGGAATCACGTGTCAATCACGTGGGAATCACGTGGGAATGTCGTAGGAATCACGTGTCATTCACTTGGGAAACACGTGGGAATCACGTGGGAATCACGTGTGAATCATGTGGGAATCACGTGGGAATCATGTGTTAATCACAAGGGAATCATGTGGGAATGACGTGGCAATCACGTGTCAATCACGTGGGAATCACGTGTCAATCACATGGTAATCACGTGGGATTCACGTGGGAATCACGGGGGAATCATGTGGGAATCACGTGGGAATCATGTGTCAATCACGTGGGAATCACGTGGGAATCACGTGTCAATCACGTGGGAATCACGTGGGAATCACGTGGGAATCAGGTATCAATTAGGTGGGAATCACGTGGAAATCACGTGGGAATCACGTGTCAATCCAGTGGGAATCACGTGGGAATCCATTGGGAATCACGAGGGAATCACCCTTCAATCACGAGGGAATCACGTGGGAATGACGTGGGAATGACGTGAGAATCACGTGGGAATCACGTGTCAATCACATGGGAATCACGTGGGATTCACGTGGGAATCACGGGGGAATCATGTGGGAATCACGTGGGAATCATGTGTCAATCACGTGGGAATCACGTGGGAATCACGTGTCAATCACGTGGGAATCACGTGGGAATCAGGTATCAATTAGGTGGGAATCACGTGGAAATCACGTGGGAATCACGTGTCAATCCAGTGGGAATCACGTGGGAATCCATTGGGAATCACGAGGGAATCACCCTTCAATCACGAGGGAATCACGTGGGAATGACGTGGGAATGACGTGAGAATCACGTGTAACTCACGTCGGAATCACTTGGGAATGACGTGTCAATCACGTGGAAATCACGTGTGAATTACGTGTTAATCACGTGGGAATCACGTGGGAATCACGTGGGTATCACGTGTCAATCACGTGGGAATCACGTGGGAATCACTTGGAATCACGTGTCAATCACGTGGGAATCACGTGGGAATCACCTGTCAATCACGTGGGAATCACGTGTCAATGACGTGGGAATCACGTGGGAATCTCGTGTCAATCACGTGGGAATCACGGGGGAATCACGTGGGAATCACGTGTCATTCACGTGGGAAACATGTAGGAATCACGAGTCAATCTCGTGGGAATCACTTGGGAATCACGTGGGAATCACGTGTCAATCACGTGGGAATCACGTGAGAATCACGTGGGAATCACGTGAGAATCACGTGGGAATCACCTGTCAATCACGTGGGAATCACGTGTCAATGACGTGGGAATCACGTGGGAATCACGAGGGAATCACATGGGAATCACGTGGCAATGACGAGACAATTATTTGGGAAACAGGTGGGAATCACGTGGGAATCACGTGTCAATCACGTGGAAATCACGTGGGAATCCCATGGGAATCACGTGGGAATCACGTGTGAATCACCCGGGAAGCACATGGGAATCAAGTGGGAATCACGTCTCAATCACATGGCAATCACGTGGGAATCACGTGGCAATGTCGTGGGAATCACGTGGGAATCACTTGGGAATCACGTGTCAATCACGTGGGAATTACTGGGTAATCACGTGGGAATCACGTGTCAGTGACTTGGGAATCACGTGGGAGTCACGTGGGAATCATGTGGGAATCACGTGTCAATCACATTGGAATCACGTTGGAATCACGTGGGAATCACGTGGGAATCATGTTGGAATCACGTGGGAATCATGTGTCAATCACGTTGGAATCACGTGCGAATCACGTGTCAATTACGAGGGAATCACGTGGGAATCACGTGAGAATCACGTAGGTATCACGTGGGAATCACGTGGGCATCACGTGGGAATCATGTGGGAATCACGTGGGAATCATGTGGGAATCACGTGGGAATCATGTGTCAATCACGTGGGAATCACGTGGGAATCACGTGGGAATCACGTGTCAATCACGTGGGAATCGCGTGGGAATCACGTGTCAGTCATGTCGGAATCACGTGTCAATGACATGGGAATCACGTGGGAATCACGTGGGAATCACGTGTCAATCCAGTGGGAATCACGTGGGAATCACTTGGGAATCACGAGGGAAACACGTGGGAATGACGTGGGAATGACGTGAGAATCACGTGTAACTCACGTCGGAATCACTTGGGAATGTGTCAATTACGTGGAAATCAAGTGGGAATTACGTGTCAATCACGTGGGAAGCACGTGGGAATCACGTGGGGATCACGTGTCAATAACGTGGGAATCACTTGGGAATCACGTGTCAATCACGTGGGAATCACGTGGGAATCACGTGTCAATCACGTGGGAAACACGTGGGAATCACGTGTCAATCACGTGGGAATCTCGTGTGAATCATGTGGGAATCACGTAGGAATCACGTGGAATTCACGTGTCAATCACGTGGGAATCACTTGGGAATCACGAGGGAATCACGTGGGAATGACGTGAGAATCACGTGTAACTCACGTCGGAATCACTTGGGAATGACGTGTCAATCACGAGGAGATCAAGTGGGAATCACGTGTCAATCACGTGGGAATCACGTGGGAATCACGTGGGAATCACGTGTCAATCACGTGGGAATCACGTGGGAATCACGTGTCAATCACGTGGGAAACACGTGGGAATCACGTGTCAATCACGTGGGAATCACGTGTGAATCATGTGGGAATCACTTGGAAATCACGATGGAATCACCCTTCAATCACGAGGGAATCATGTGGGAATGACGTGGCAATGACGTGGCAATGACCTGGGAATCACGTTACAATCACGAGGGAATCACGTGGGAATCATGTTTCAATCACATGGGAATCATGTGGGAATCACGTTGGAATCACATGGGAATCACATGGGAATCACTTGGGAATCATGTGGGCATCACGTGGGAATCACGTGTCAATCACGTGGGAATCACGTGGAAATCACGTGTCAATCACCCGGGAAGCAGGTGGGAATCAAGTTGGAATCACGTGACAATCACGTGGGAATCATGTGGGAATGTCGTGGGAGTCACGTGGGAATCACTTGGGAATCACGTGTCAATCACGTGGGAATCACGGGGTTATCACGTGTGAATCACGTGTCAATCACGTGGGAATCACGTTGAAATCACATAGGAATCACGTGGGAATCATGTGTCAATCACGTGGGAATCACGTGCGAATCACGTGTCAATCACATGGGAATCACGTGGGAATCATGTGGGCATCAGGTGGGAATCACGTGTCAATCACGTTGGAATCACGTGGGAATCACGTGTCAATCACCTGGAAAGCACGTGGGAATCAAGTTGGAATCACGTGCCAATCACGTGGCAATCATGTGGGAATCACGTGGGAATGTCGTAGGAATCACGTGTCATTCACATGGGAATCAAGTGGGAATCACGTGGGAAACTCGTGGGAATCATGTGGGAATCATGTGGGAATCATGTGTTAATCACAAGGGAATCATGTGGGAATGACGAGGGAATCACGTGTCAATCACGTGGGAATTACGTGGGAATCACGTGGGTATCACCTGTTAATCTCGTGGGAATCAAGTGGGAATCACGTGGGAATCACGTGGGAATCACATGTCATTAAAGTGGGAATCACGTGGGAATCACGTGTCAATCAGGTGCAAATCACGTGTCAATCACGTGGCAATCACGTGGGATTCACGTGGGAATCACGTGGGTACCACATGTAAATAACGAGGGAATCACGTGGGAATCTCGTGTCAATCACGTGGGAATCACGTGGGAATCACGTGGGTACCACGTGTAAATAACGAGGGAATCACGTGGGAATCACGTGTCAATCACGTGGGAATCACGTGGAAATCACGTGTCAATCACCCGGGAAGCAGGTGGGAATCAAGTTGGAATCACGTGACAATCACGTGGGAATCATGTGGGAATGTCGTGGGAGTCACGTGGGAATCACTTGGGAATCACGTGTCAATCACGTGGGAATCACGGGGTTATCACGTGTGAATCACGTGTCAATCACGTGGGAATCACGTTGAAATCACATAGGAATCACGTGGGAATCATGTGTCAATCACGTGGGAATCACGTGCGAATCACGTGTCAATCACATGGGAATCACGTGGGAATCATGTGGGCATCAGGTGGGAATCACGTGTCAATCACGTTGGAATCACGTGGGAATCACGTGTCAATCACCTGGAAAGCACGTGGGAATCAAGTTGGAATCACGTGCCAATCACGTGGCAATCATGTGGGAATCACGTGGGAATGTCGTAGGAATCACGTGTCATTCACATGGGAATCAAGTGGGAATCACGTGGGAAACTCGTGGGAATCATGTGGGAATCACGTGGGAATCATGTGTTAATCACAAGGGAATCATGTGGGAATGACGAGGGAATCACGTGTCAATCACGTGGGAATTACGTGGGAATCACGTGGGTATCACCTGTTAATCTCGTGGGAATCAAGTGGGAATCACGTGGGAATCACGTGGGAATCACATGTCATTAAAGTGGGAATCACGTGGGAATCACGTGTCAATCAGGTGCAAATCACGTGTCAATCACGTGGCAATCACGTGGGATTCACGTGGGAATCACGTGGGTACCACATGTAAATAACGAGGGAATCACGTGGGAATCTCGTGTCAATCACGTGGGAATCACGTGGGAATCACGTGGGTACCACGTGTAAATAACGAGGGAATCACGTGGGAATCACCTGTCAATCACGTGGGAATCACGTGGGAATCACGTGGGAATCACGTGTCAATCACGTGGGAATCACGTGGGAATCACGTGTCAATCACGTGGGAAACACGTGGGAATCACGTGTCAATCACGTGGGAATCACGTGTGAATCATGTGGAAATCACGTAGGAATCACGTGGAATTCACGTGTCAATCACGTGGGAATCATGTGTCAATCACGTGGGAATGACGTGGGAGTCACGTGGGCATCACGTGTCAATCAACTGGGAATCACGTGGGAATCACGTGTCAATCACTTGGCAGTCATGTGGGAATCACGTTTCAATCACGAGGAAATCACCTGGGAATCATGTTTCAATCACGTGGAAATCACGTGGGAATCACGTTTCAATCACGAGGGAATCACGTGGGAATCATGTTTCAATCACATGGGAATCATGTGGGAATCACGTGGTAATCACATGGGAATCACGTGGGAGTCACGTGGGAATGACGTGTCAGGCACCTGGGAATCACGTGTCAGTCACGTGGGAATCACCTGGGATTCACGTGGGAATAACGTGGGAATCAGGAGAAAATCACGTGTCAGTAATGAGGGAATCACGTGTCAATCACGTGGGAATCACGTGTGAGTAACGTGGATATCACATGGGAATCACGTGAGAATCACGTGGGAATCACGAGGGAATCACGTTTCAATCATGTGTGAATCACGTGGGAATCATGTGTCAGTATTGTGGGAATCACGTGTCAATCACGTGGGAATGATGTGGGAGTCACGTGGGCATCACGTGTCTATCAAGTGGGAATCACGTGTCAATCACTTGGCAGTCATGTGGGAATCACGTTTCAATCACGAGGAAGTCACCTGGGAATCATGTTTCAATCACGTGGGAATCACGTTACAATCACCAGTGAATCACGTGGGAATCATGTTTCAATCACATTGGAATCATGTGGGAATCACGTGGGAATCATGTGGGAGTCACGTGGGAATGACGTGTCAGTCACGTGGGAATCACGTTACAATCACGAGGGAATCACGTGGGAATCATGTTTCAATCACATGGGAATCATGTGGGAATCACGTTGGAATCACATGGGAATCACATGGGAATCACTTGGGAATCATGTGGGCATCACGTGGGAATCACGTGTCAATCACGTGGGAATCACGTGGAAATCACGTGTCAATCACCCGGGAAGCAGGTGGGAACCAAGTTGGAATCACGTGGCAATCACGTGGGAATCATGTGGGAATGTCGTGGGAATCACTTGGGAATCACGTGTCAATCACGGGGTTATCACGTGTGAATCACGTGTCAATCACGTGGGAATCACGTTGAAATCACATAGGAATCACGTGGGAATCATGTGTCAATCACGTGGGAATCACGTGGGAATCACGTGTCAATCACATGGGAATCACGTGGGAATCATGTGGGCATCAGGTGGGAATCACGTGTCAATCACGTTGGAATCACGTGGGAATCACGTGTCAATCACATGGAAAGCACGTGGGAATCAAGTTGGAATCACGTGTCAATCACGTGAGAATCACGTGGGAATGTCGTGGGAATCACGTGTCATTGCCAAGGGAAACACGTGGGAATCACGTGGGAATCACGTGTGAATCATGTGGGAATCACGTGGGAATCATGTGTTAATCACAAGGGAATCATGTGTGAATGACGTGGCAATCACGTGTCAATCACGTGGGAATCACGTGGGAATCACATGGGTATCACCTGTTAATCTCGTGGGAATCAAGTGGGAATCACGTGGGAATCACGTGGGAATCACATGTCATTAACGTGGGAATCACGTGGGAATCACGTGTCAATCAGGTGCAAATCACGTGTCAATCACGTGGCAATCACGTGGGAATCACGTGGGAATCACGTGGGTACCATGTGTAAATAACGAGGGAATCACGTGGGAAACACGTGTCAATCACGTGGGAATCACGTGGGAATCACGTGTCAATCACGTGCGAATCACGTGTCAATCACGTGGCAATCACGTGGGAATCACGCTGTAATCACGTGTCAATCACGTGGGAATCACGTGGGAATCACGTGGGAATCACGTGGGAATCACGTGGCAATGACGAGACAATTATTTGAGAATCACGTGGGAATCACGTGTCACTCACGTGGGAATCACGTGGGAAACATGTGGGAATCACGGGTCAATCACGTGGGAATCACGTGGGAATCACGTGGGAATCACGTGTCAATCACCTGGAAAGCACGTGGGAATCAAGTTGGAATCACGTGTCTATCACGTGGCAATCACGTGGGAATCACGTGGGAATCACGTGGGAATCACGTGGAAATCACGTGGGAATCACGTGGGAATCACGTGTCAATCACGTGGGAATCACGTTGAAATCACGTGGGAATCACTTGGCAATCACGAGTCAATCACGTGGGAATCACATGGGAATCACGTGGGAATCACGTGGCAATCTCGTGGAAATCATGTGGGAATCACGTGTGAATCACGTTGGAATCACGTGGGAATGACGTGACAATCATTTGGGAATCACGTGGGAATCGCGTATCAATCATGTGTGAATCACGAGGTAATCACGTTTGAATCACGTGTCAATCACGTGGGAATCACGTGTCAATCACGTGGGAATGAAGTGGGAAGCAGGTGGGAATCACGTGTCAATCAAGTGGGAATCATGTGGGAATCACTTTCAATCACTTGGCAGTCATGTGGGAATCACGTGTCAATCACGAGGGAATCACGTGGGAATCATGTTTCAATCACGTGGAAATCACGTGGGAATCACGTGTCAATCACTAGGGAATCACGTGGGAATCATGTTCAATCATGTGGGAATCACGTGTCAATCACATGGGCATCACGTGGGCATCACGTGCGAATCACATGGGAATCATGTGGCAATCACGTGGGAATCACGCTGAAATCACGTGTCAATCACAAGTGAATCATGAGGGAATCACGTGGGAGTCATGTGGGAATCACAGGTCAATCACGTGGGAATCACGTGGGAATCACGTGGGAATCACGTGGAAATCACGTGTCAATCACGTGGGAATCACGTGGGGATCATGTGGGAATCACAGGTCAATCACGTGGGAATCACGTGTCAATCACGTGGGAATCACGTGGGAATCACCTTTCAATCACGTGGAAATCACGTGGGAATCACGTGTCAATCACAAGTGAATCACGAGGGAATTACGTGGGAATCACGTGGGAATCACGTGTCAATTAGGTGGGAATCACGTGGGAATCACGTGGGAATCAAGTGTGAATCACGTGGCAATGACGAGACAATTATTTGAGAATCACGTTGGAATCACGTGTCACTCACCTGGGAATCACGTGGGAATCATGTGGGAATCACGGGTCAATCACGTAGTAATCACGTGGTAATCACGTGGAAATCACGTGGGAATCACGTGGGAATCACGTGTCAATCACGTGGGAATCACGTTGAAATCACGTGGGAATCACTTGGCAATAACGTCTCAATCACGTGGGAATCACATGGGAATCACGTGGAAATCACGTGGCAATCTCGTGGAAATCATGTGGGAATCACGTGGGAATCGCGTATCAATCATGTGTTAATCACGAGGGAATCACGTTTGAATCACTTGTCAATCACGTGGGAATCACGTGGGAATCACGTGGGAATCACGTGGAAATCACGTGTCAATCACGTGGGAATCACGTGGGAATCACATTGGAATCACCTGTCAATCACTTGGTAATCACGTGGGAATCACATGGGAATCACGTGAGAATCACGTGGGAGTCACGTGTCAATCACGTGGGAATCACGTGTCAATCAAGTGGGAAATCGTGGGAATAAGGTGGGAATCACGTGTTAATCACTTGGGAATCACGTGGGAATCACATGGGAATCACGTGAGAATCACGTGGGAGTCACGTGTTAATCACTTGGGAATCATGTGGGAATCACGTGGGAATCACGTGCCATTCACGTGGGAAGCATGTAGCAATCACGAGTCAATCACGTGGGAATCACTTGGGAATCACATGGGAATCACGTGGGAATCACGTGTCAATCACGTGGGAATCACGTGAGAATCACGTGGGAATCACGTGTGAATCATGTGGGAAACACGTGGGAATCAGTTGCGAATCACGTGGGAATCATGCGTCAGTCACGTGGGAATCACGTGGGAGTCACGTGGGAATCACTTGGGAATCACGATGGAATCACCCTTCAATCACGAGGGAATCACTTGGGAATGACGTGGGAATGACGGGGGAATCACGTGTGAATCACGTGGGCATCACGTGCGAATCACGTGGGAATCATGTGGGAATCACGTGGTAATCACGTGGAAATCACTTGGGAGTCACGTTGGAATCACGTGTCAGTCAGGTGGGAATCACGTGGAAATCACGCTGGAATCACCCTTCAATAACGAGGGAATCACGTGGTAATGACGCGGCAATGACGTGGCAATGACGTGTTAATCACGTGTCAGTCACGTGGGCATCACGTAGGAATCACGTGGGAAACACGAGGGAATCACGTTTCAATCACGAGGGAATCACGTGGTAATCACGTGGGAATCACGTGAGAATCACTTGTAAATCACGTGGGAATCACGTGGGAATTACGGGTCAATCACGTGGAAATCACGAGGGAATTACGTGACAATCACGTGTGAATCACGTGGGAATCACGTGGCAATCACGTGGCAATGACTTGGGAATCACGTGGAAATCACGTGTCAATCACTTGGCAGTCATGTGGGAATCACGTGTCAATCATGAGTTAATCACGTGGGAATCATGTTTCAATCACGTGGAAATCACGTGGGAATCACGTTTCAATCACATGGGCATCACGTCGGCATCACGTGCGAATCACATGGGAATCATGTGGGAATCACGTGGGAATCACGTGGGAATCATGTGGGAGTCACGTGGGAATCACGTGGGAATTATGGGGGAATCACGTGGGAATCATGTGTCAATCACGTGGGAATCACGTGTCAATCACGTGGGAATCACGTGAGAATCACGTGGGAATCACGTGTCAATCACATGGGAATCACGTGGGATTCACGTGGGAATCACGGGGGAATCATGTGGGAATCACGTGGGAATCATGTGTCAATCACGTGGGAATCACGTGGGAATCACGTGTCAATCACGTGGGAATCACGTGGGAATCACGTGGGAATCAGGTATCAATTAGGTGGGAATCACGTGAAATCACGTGGGAATCACGTGTCAATCCAGTGGGAATCACGTGGGAATCCCTTGGGAATCACGAGGGAATCACACTTCAATCACGAGGGAATCACGTGGGAATGACGTGGGAATGACGTGAGAATCACGTGTAACTCACGTCGGAATCACTTGGGAATGACGTGTCAATCACGTGGAAATCACGTGTGAATTACGTGTTAATCACGTGGGAATCACGTGGGAATCACGTGTCAATCACGTGGGAATAACGTGGGAATAACTTGGAATCACGTGTCAATCACGTGGGAATCACGAGAGAATCACGTGGGAATCACGTGGGAATCACGTGTCAATCAAGTGGGAAACACGTGGGAATCACGTGTCAATCACGTGGGAATCACGTGTGAATCATGTGGAAATCATGTAGGAATCACGTGGAATTCACGTGTCAATCACGTGGGAATCATGTGTCAATCACGTGGGAATGACGTGGGAGTCACGTGGGCATCACGTGTCAATCAATTTGGAATCACGTGGGAATCACGTGTCAATCACTTGGCAGTCATGTGGGAATCACGTTTCAATCACGAGGAAATCACCTGGGAATCATGTTTCAATCACGTGGAAATCACGTGGGAATCACGTTTCAATCACGAGGGAATTACGTGGGAATCATGTTTCAATCACATGGGAATCATGTGGTAATCACGTGGGAATCATGTGGGAGTCACGTGGGAATGACGTGTCAGTCACGTGGGAATCACGTTACAATCACGAGGGAATCACGTGGGAATCATGTTTCAATCACATGGGAATCATGTGGGAATCACGTTGGAATCACATGGGAATCACATGGGAATCACTTGGGAATCATGTGGGCATCACGTGATAATCACGTGTCAATCACGTGGGAATCACGTGGAAATCACGTGTCAATCACCCGGGAAGCAGGTGGGAATCAAGTTGGAATCACGTGGCAATCACGTGGGAATCATGTGGGAATGTCGTGGGAGTCACGTGGGAATCACTTGGGAATCACGTGTCAATCACGTGGGAATCACGTTGAAATCACATAGGAATCACGTGGGAATCATGTGTCAATCACGTGGGAATCACGTGCGAATCACGTGTCAATCACATGGGAATCACGTGGGAATCATGTGGGCATCAGGTGGGAATCACGTGTCAATCACGTTGGAATCACGTGGGAATCACGTGTCAATCACCTGGAAAGCACGTGGGAATCAAGTTGGAATCACGTGCCAATCACGTGGCAATCACGTGGGAATCACGTGGGAATGTCGTGGGAATCACGTGTCATTCACATGGGAATCAAGTGGGAATCACGTGGGAAACTCGTGGGAATCATGTGGGAATCACGTGGGAATCATGTGTTAATCACAAGGGAATCATGTGGGAATGACGAGGGAATCACGTGTCAATCACGTGGGAATTACGTGGGAATCACGTGGGTATCACCTGTTAATCTCGTGGGAATCAAGTGGGAATCACGTGGGAATCACGTGGGAATCACATGTCATTAAAGTGGGAATCACGTGGGAATCACGTGTCAATCAGGTGCAAATCACGTGTCAATCACGTGGCAATCACGTGGGATTCACGTGGGAATCACGTGGGTACCACATGTAAATAACGAGGGAATCACGTGGGAATCTCGTGTCAATCACGTGGGAATCACGTGGGAATCACGTGGGTACCACGTGTAAATAACGAGGGAATCACGTGGGAATCACCTGTCAATCACGTGGGAATCACGTGGGAATCACGTGGGAATCACGTGTCAATCACGTGGGAATCACGTGGGAATCACGTGTCAATCACGTGGGAAACACGTGGGAATCACGTGTCTATCACGTGGGAATCACGTGTGAATCATGTGGAAATCACGTAGGAATCACGTGGAATTCACGTGTCAATCACGTGGGAATCATGTGTCAATCACGTGAGAATGACGTGGGAGTCACGTGGGCATCACGTGTCAATCAACTGGGAATCATGTGGGAATCACGTGTCAATCACTTGGCAGTCATGTGGGAATCACGTTTCAATCACGAGGAAATCACCTGGGAATCATGTTTCAATCACGTGGAAATCACGTGGGAATCACGTTTCAATCACGAGGGAATCACGTGGGAATCATGTTTCAATCACATGGGAATCATGTGGGAATCACGTGGTAATCACATGGGAATCACGTGGGAGTCACGTGGGAATGACGTGTCAGGCACCTGGGAATCACGTGTCAGTCACGTGGGAATCACCTGGGATTCACGTGGGAATAACGTGGGAATCACGAGAAAATCACGTGTCAGTAATGAGGGAATCACGTGTCAATCACGTGGGAATCACGTGTGAGTAACGTGGATATCACATGGGAATCACGTGAGAATCACGTGGGAATCACGAGGGAATCACGTTTCAATCATGTGTGAATCACGTGGGAATCATGTCTCAGTATTGTGGGAATCACGTGTCAATCACGTGGGAATGATGTGGGAGTCACGTGGGCATCACGTGTCTATCAAGTGGGAATCACGTGTCAATCACTTGGCAGTCATGTGGGAATCACGTTTCAATCACGAGGAAGTCACCTGGGAATCATGTTTCAATCACGTGGGAATCACGTTACAATCACCAGTGAATCACGTGGGAATCATGTTTCAATCACATTGGAATCATGTGGGAATCACGTGGGAATCATGTGGGAATCACGTGGGAATGACGTGTCAGTCACGTGGGAATCACGTTCCAATCACGAGGGAATCACGTGGGAATCATGTTTCAATCACATGGGAATCATGTGGGAATCACGTTGGAATCACATGGGAATCACATGGGAATCACTTGGGAATCATGTGGGCATCACGTGGGAATCACGTGTCAATCACGTGGGAATCACGTGGAAATCACGTGTCAATCACCCGGGAAGCAGGTGGGAACCAAGTTGGAATCACGTGGCAATCACGTGGGAATCATGTGGGAATGTCGTGGGAATCACTTGGGAATCACGTGTCAATCACGGGGTTATCACGTGTGAATCACGTGTCAATCACGTGGGAATCACGTTGAAATCACATAGGAATCACGTGGGAATCATGTGTCAATCACGTGGGAATCACGTGGGAATCACGTGTCAATCACATGGGAATCACGTGGGAATCATGTGGGCATCAGGTGGGAATCACGTGTCAATCACGTTGGAATCACGTGGGAATCACGTGTCAATCACATGGAAAGCACGTGGGAATCAAGTTGGAATCACGTGTCAATCACGTGAGAATCACGTGGGAATGTCGTGGGAATCACGTGTCATTGCCAAGGGAAACACGTGGGAATCACGTGGGAATCACGTGTGAATCATGTGGGAATCACGTGGGAATCATGTGTTAATCACAAGGGAATCATGTGGGAATGACGTGGCAATCACGTGTCAATCACGTGGGAATCACGTGGGAATCACATGGGTATCACCTGTTAATCTCGTGGGAATCAAGTGGGAATCACGTGGGAATCACGTGGGAATCACATGTCATTAACGTGGGAATCACGTGGGAATCACGTGTCAATCACCTGGGAAACACGTGGGAATCACGTGTCAATCACGTGGGAATCACGTGTGAATCATGTGGGAATCACTTGGAAATCACGATGGAATCACCCTTCAATCACGAGGGAATCACGTGGGAATGACGTGGCAATGACGTGGCAATGACGTGGGAATCACGTGGAAATCACGATGGAATCACCCTTCAATCACGAGGGAATCACGTGGGAATGTCGTGGCAATGACGTGGCAATGACGTGGGAATCACGTGTCAGTCACGTGAGAATCACGTGGGAAACACGAGGGAATCACGTTTCAATCACGAGGGAATCACGTGGTAATCACGTGGGAATCACGTGAGAATCAATTGTAAATCACGTGGGAATCACGTGGGAATCACGTGTCAAGCACGCTGAAATCACTTGGTAATCACGTGGGAAAAACGTGGGAATCACGTGGGAATCAAATGTCATACACGTGGGAATCACGTGTCAGTCACGTGCGAATCACCTGGGAATCACGTTTGAAGCACGCTGAAATCACTTGGGAATCACGTGGGAAACACGTGTGAATCACGTGTCAATCACGTGGGAATGAAGTGGGAAGCACTTGGGAATCACGTGTCAATCAAGTGGGAATCACGTGTCAATCACGTGGGAATGATGTGGGAAGCACGTGGGAATCACGTGTCAATCAAGTGGGAATCATGTGGGAATCACGTGTCAATCACTTGGCAGTCATGTGGGAATCACGTGTCAATCACGAGGGAATCACGTGGGAATCATGTTTCAATCACGTGGAAATCACGTGGGAATCACGTGTCATTCACTAGGGAATCACGTGTCAATCATGTGGAAATCACGTGGAAATGACGTGGGAATCACCTTTCAATCACGTGGATATCACGTGGGAATCACGTGTCAATCACAAGTGAATCACGAGGGAATCACGTGGGAATCACGTGCGAATCACATGTCAATTAGGTGGGAATCACGTGGGAATCACGTGGAAATCACGTGGGAATCACGTGGCAGTGACGAGACAATTATTTGGGAATCACATGGGAATCACGTGTCACTCACCTGGGAATCACGTGGGCATCATGTGGGAATCACGGGTCAATCACGTGGTAATCACGTGGGAATCACGTGGGTATCACGTGTCAATCACGTGGGAATCACGTGGGAATCACGTGTCAAGCACGCTGAAATCACTTGGTAATCACGTGGGAAAAACGTGGGAATCACGTGGGAATCAAATGTCATACACGTGGGAATCACGTGTCAGTCACATGCGAATCACCTGGGAATCACGTTTGAAGCATGCTGAAATCACTTGGGAATCACTTGGGAAACACGTGGGAATCACGTGTCAATCACGTGGGAATGAAGTGGGAAACACTTGGGAATCACGTGTCAATCAAGTGGGAATCACGTGTCAATCAAGTGGGAATGATGTGGGAAGCACGTGGGAATCTCGTGTCAATCAAGTGGGAATCATGTGGGAATCACGTGTCAATCACTTGGCAGTCATGTGGGAATCACGCGTCAATCACGAGGGAATCACGTGGGAATCATGTTTCAATCACGTGGAAATCACGTGGGAATCACGTGTCATTCACTAGGGAATCACGTGTCAATCATGTGGAAATCACGTGGAAATGACGTGGGAATCACCTTTCAATCACGTGGATATCACGTGGGAATCACGTGTCAATCACAAGTGAATCACGAGGGAATCACGTGGGAATCACGTGCGAATCACATGTCAATTAGGTGGGAATCACGTGGGAATCACGTGGAAATCACGTGGGAATCACGTGGCAGTGACGAGACAATTATTTGGGAATCACATGGGAATCACGTGTCACTCACCTGGGAATCACGTGGGCATCATGTGGGAATCACGGGTCAATCACGTGGTAATCACGTGGGAATCACGTGGGTATCACGTGTCAATCACGTGGGAATCACGTGGGAATCACGTGTCAATCACTTGGGAAACACGTGGGAATCACGTGTCAATCACGTGCGAATCACGTGTCAATCACGTGGCAATCACGTGGGAATCACGCTGGAATCACGTGTCAATCACGTGGGAATCACGTGGGAGTCACGTGTCAATCATGTGGGAATCACGTGGAAATCAGGTGGGAATCACCTTTCAAAAACGTGGAAATCACGTGGGAATCACGTGTCAATCACAAGTGAATCACGAGGGAATCACGTGGGAATCACGTGGGAATCACGTGTCAATTAGGTGGGAATCACGAGGGAATCACATGGGAATCACGTGGCAATGACGAGACAATTATTTGGGAAACACGTGGCAATCACGTGGGAATCACGTGTCAATCACGTGGGAATCACGTGGGAATCACGTGGGAATATCGTGGGAATCACGTGGGAATCACGTGGGAATCACGTGTCAATCACATGGCAATCACGTGGGAATCACGTGGGAATATCGTGGGAATCACGTGGGAATCACTTGGGAATCACGTGTCAGTCACGTGGGAATTACTGGGAAATCACGTGGGAATCACGTGTCAGTCACTTGGGAATCACGTGGGAGTCACGTGGGAATCATGTGGGAATCACGTGTCAATCACATTGGAATCACGTGGGAATCACGTGGGCATCACGTGGGAATCATGTGGGAATCACGTGGGAATCATGTGGGAATCACGTGGGAATCACGTGTCAATCACGTGGGAATCACGTGGGAATCACGTGTCAATCACGTGGGAATCACGTGGGAATCACGTGTCAGTCATGTCGGAATCACGTTTAAATGACCTGGGAATCACGTGGGAATCTCGTGGGAATCACGTGTCAATTAGGTGGGAATCACGTGGGAATCACATGGGAATCACGTGTCAATCCAGTGGGAATCACGTGGGAATCACTTGGGAATCACGAGGGAATCACGTGGGAATGACGTGGGAATGACGTGAGAATCACGTGTAACTCACGTCGGAATCACTTGGGAATGTGTCAATCACGTGGAAATCAAGTGGGAATAACGTGTCAATCACGTGGGAAACACGTGGGAATCACGTGGGAATCACGTGTCAATCACGTGGGAATCACGTGGGAATCACGTGTCAATCACGTGGGAATCATGTGGGAATCACGTGTCAATCACGTGGGAAACACGTGGGAATCACGTGTCAATCACGTGGGAATCACGTGTTAATCATGTGGGAATCACGTAGGATTAACGTGGAATTCACGTGTCAATCACGTGGGAATCACTTGGGAATCACATGGAAATCACGTGGGAATCACTTGGCAGTCATGTGGGAATCACGTGTCAATCACGAGGGAATCACGTGGGAATCATGTTTCAATCACATGGAAATCACATGGGAATCACGTGTCAATCACTAGGGAATCACGAGGGTAGCATGTTCAATCACGTGGGAATTACGTGTCAATCACATGGGCATCACGTGGGCATCACGTGCGAATCACATGGGAATCATGTGGCAATCACGTGGGAATAACGCTGGAATCACGTGTCAATCACGAGGGAATCACGTGGGAATCACGTGTCAATCATGTGGGAATCACGTGTAAATCACGTGGGAATCACCTTTCAATCACGTGGGAATCACGTGTCAATCAGAAGTGAATCACGAGGGAATCACGTGGGAATCACATGCGAATCACGTGTCAATTAGGTGGGAATCACGTGGGAATCACGTGGGAATCACGTGGCAGTGACGAGACAATTATTTGGGAATCACGTGGGAATCACGTGTCACTCACCTGGGAATCACGTGGGAATCATGTGGGAATCACGGGTCAGTCACGTGGGAATCACGTGGGAATCACGTGGGTATCACGTGTCAATCACGTGGGAATCACGTGGGAATCACGTGTCAATCACTTGGGAATCACGTGGGATCACATGTCAATCACGTGCGAATCACGTGTCAATCACGTGGCAATCACGTGGGAATCACGTGGAAATCACGTGTCAATCATGTGGGAATCACGTGGAAATCACGTGGGAATGACATTTCAATCACGTGGAAATCACTTGGGAATCACGTGTCAATCACTTGGCAGTCATGTGGGAATCACGTGTCAATGACGAGGGAATCACGTGGGAATCATGTTTCAATCACGTGGGAATTACGTTTCGATCGCGAGGGAATCACGTGGGAATCATGTTTCAATCACGTGGAAATCACGTGGGAATCACGTGTCAATCACATGGGCATCACGTGGGCATCACATGCGAATCACATGGGAATCATGTGGGAATCACGTGGGAATCACGTGGGAATCACGTGGGAGTCACGTGGGAATCACGTGTCAATCACGTGGGAATTACGTGGGAATCACGTGTCAAGCACGCTGAAATCACTTGGGAATCACGTGGGAAACACGTGGGAATCACGTGGCAATCACCTGTCAATCACGTGGGAATCACGTGTCAGTCACGTGGGAATCACCTGGGAATCACATGGGAATCACGTGGGAATCCTGTGGGCATCACGTGGGAATCACGTGTCAATCACGTGGGAATCACGTGTGAATCACGTGTCAATCACGTGGGAATCACGTTGAAATCACGTAGGAATCACGTGGGAATCATGTGTCAATCATATGGGAATTACGTGGGAATCACGTGGGAATCACGTGTCAATTAGGTGGGAATCACGTGGGAATCACGTGGGAATCTCATGGAAATCACGTGTCAATCCAGTGGGAATCACGTGGGAATCACTTGGGAATCACGAGGGAAAAACGTGGGAATGACGTGGGAAAGACGTGAGAATCACGTGTAACTCACGTCGGAATCACTTGGGAATGACGTGTCAATCACGTGGAAATCAGGTGGGAATCACGTGTCAATCACGTGGGAATCACGTGGGAATCACGTGTCAATCACGTTGGAATCACGTGGGAATCACGTGTCAATCACGTGTGAAACACGTGGGAATCACGTGTCAATCACGTGGGAATCACGTGTGAATCATGTGGGAATCACGTAGGAATCACGTGGAATTCACGTGTCAATCACGTGGAAATCACTTGGGAATCACGTGGGAATCACGTGGGAATGACGTGGGAATGACGTGAGAATCACGTGTAACTCACGTCGGAATCACTTGGGAATGACGTGTCAATCACCTGGGAAACACGTGGGAATCACGTGTCAATCACGTGGGAATCACGTGTGAATCATGTGGGAATCACTTGGAAATCACGATGGAATCACCCTTCAATCACGAGGGAATCACGTGGGAATGACGTGGCAATGACGTGGCAATGACGTGGGAATCATGTGTCAGTCACGTGGGAATCACGTGGAAATCACGATGGAATCACCCTTCAGTAACGAGGGAATCACGTGGGAATGTCGTGGCAATGACGTGGCAATGACGTGGGAATCACGTGTCAGTCACGTGAGAATCACGTGGGAAACACGAGGGAATCACGTTTCAATCACGATGGAATCACGTTGTAATCACGTGGGAATCACGTGAGAATCAATTGTAAATCACGTGGGAATCACGTGGGAATGACGTGTCAATCACGTGGGAATCACGTGGGAATCACGTGTCAAGCACGCTGAAATCACTTGGTAATCACGTGGGAAAAACTTGGGAATCACGTGGGAATCAAATGTCATACACGTGGGAATCACATGACAGTCACGTGCGAATCACCTGGGAATCACATTTCAAGCACGCTGAAATCACTTGGGAATCACGTGGGAAACACGTGGGAATCACGTATCAATCACGTGGGAATGAAGTGGGAAGCACGTGGGAATCACGTGTCAATCAAGTGGGAATCACGTGTCAATCACGTGGGAATGATGTGGGAAGCACGTGGGAATCACGTGTCAATCAAGTGGGAATCATGTGGGAATCACGTGTCAATCACTTGGCAGTCATGTGGGAATCACGTGTCAATCACGAGGGAATCACGTGGGAATCATGTTTCAATCACGTGGAAATCACGTGGGAATCACGTGTCATTCACTACGGAATCACGTGGAAATCATGTTCAATCACGTGGGAATCACATGTCAATCACATGGGCATCACGTGGGCATCACGTGCGAATCACATGGGAATCATGTGGCAATCACGTGGGAATCACGCTGGAATCACGTGTCAATCACGTGGGAATCACGTGGGAATCACGTGTCAATCATGTGGAAATCACGTGGAAATCACGTGGGAATCACCTTTCAATCACGTGGAAATCACGTGGGAATCACGTGTCAATCACAAGTGAATCACGAGGGAATCACGTGGGAATCACGTGCGAATCACATGTCAATTAGGTGGGAATCACGTGGGAATCACGTGGAAATCACGTGGGAATCACGTGGCAGTGACGAGACAATTATTTGGGAATCACATGGGAATCACGTGTCACTCACCTGGGAATCACGTGGGCATCATGTGGGAATCACGGGTCAATCACGTGGTAATCACGTGGGAATCACGTGGGTATCACGTGTCAATCACGTGGGAATCACGTGGGAATCACGTGTCAATCACTTGGGAATCACGTGGGAATCACGTGTCAATCACGTGCGAATCACGTGTCAATCACGTGGCAATCACGTGGGAATCACGCTGGAATCACGTGTCAATCACGTGGGAATCACGTGGGAGTCACGTGTCAATCATGTGGGAATCACGTGGAAATCACGTGGGAATCACCTTTCAAAACGTGGAAATCACGTGGGAATCACGTGTCAATCACAAGTGAATCACGAGGGAATCACGTGGGAATCACGTGGGAATCACGTGTCAATTAGGTGGGAATCACGTGGGAATCACGAGGGAATCACATGGGAAGCACGTGGCAATGACGAGACAATTATTTGGGAAACACGTGGGAATCACGTGGGAATCACGTGTCAATCACGTGGGAATCACGTGGGAATCCCATGGGAATCACGTGGGAATCACGTGTCAATCACCCGGGAAGCACATGGGAATCAAGTGGGAATCACGTCTCAATCACATGGCAATCACGTGGGAATCACGTGGGAATGTCGTGGGAATCACGTGGGAATCACTTGGGAATCACGTGTCAATCACGTGGGAATTACTGGGTAATCACGTGGGAATCACGTGTCAGTCACTTGGGAATCACGTGGGAGTCACGTGGGAATCATGTGGGAATCACGTGTAAATCACATTGGAATCACGTGGGAATCACGTGGGCATCACGTGGGAATCATGTGGGAATCACGTGGGAATCATGTGGGAATCACGTGGGAATCACGTGTCAATCACGTGGGAATCACGTGGGAATCACGTGGGAATCACGTGTCAATCACGTGGGAATCACGTGGGAATCACGTGTCAGTCATGTCGGAATCACGTGTCAATGACATGGGAATCACATGGGAATCACGTGGGAATCACGTGGGAATTACGTGTCAATCACGTGGGAATCACGTTTCAGTCACGTGGGAATCACCTGGGAATCACGTGGTAATCACGTGGGAATCACGTGTGAATAACGTGGGAATCACATGGGAATCACGTGGGAATCCTGTGGGCATCACGTGGGAATCACGTGTCAATCACGTGTCAATCACGTGGGAATCACGTGGGAATCACGTGTGAATCACGTGTCAATCACGTGGGAATCACGTTGAAATCACGTAGGAATCACGTGGGAATCATGTGTCAATCATGTGGGAATCACGTGGGAATCACGTGGGAATCACGTGGGAATCATGTGTCAATCATGTGGGAATCACGTGCTAATCACGTGGGAATCACGTGCGAATCACTTGTCAATCACGTGGGAATCACGTGGGAATCACGTGGGAATCACGTGTCAATCACGTGGGAATCACGTGGGAATCCCATGGGAATCACGTGGGAATCACGTGTCAATCACCCGGGAAGCACATGGGAATCAAGTGGGAATCACGTGGCAATCACGTGGGAATCACGTGGGAATGTCGTGGGAATCACGTGGGAATCACTTGGGAATCACGTGTCAATCACGTGGGAATTACTGGGTCATCACGTGGGAATCACGTGTCAGTCACTTGGGAATCACGTGGGAGTCACGTGGGAATCATGTGGGAATCACGTGTCAATCACATTGGAATCACGTGGGAATCATGTGGGAATCACGTGGGAATCATGTGGGAATTACGTGGGAATCATGTGTCAATCACGTGGGAATCACGTGGGAATAACGTGGGAATCACGTTTCAGTCATGTGGGATTCACATGTCAATGACATGGGAATCACGTGGGAATCTCATGGGAATCACTTGGGAATCACAAGTCAATTAGGTGGGAATCACGTGGGCATCACGTCAGAATCACGTGTCAATCACGAGGGAATCACGTGGGAATCACGATGGAATCACCCTTCAATCACGAGGGAATCACGTGGGAATGACGTGTGAATCACGTGTCAGTCACGTGGGAATCACGTGGGAATCACGAGGGAATCACGTTTCAATCACGAGGGAATCACGTGGGAATCACGTGGGAATCACGTGAGAATCACTTGTAAATCAGGTGGGAATCACGTGGGAATGACGTGTCAATCACGTGGAAATCACGAGGGAATTACGTGGGAATTACGTGGGAATCACGTGTCAATCAAATGGGAATCACGTGGGAAACACGTTGGAATCACGTGGGAATCACGTGTCAATCCCATGGGAATCACGTGCTAATCACGTGGGAATCACGTGCGAATCAGTTGTCAATCACTTGTCAATCACGTGGGAATCACGTGGGAATCCCATGGGAATCACGTGGAAATCACGTGTCAATCACCCGGGAAGCACATGGGAATCAAGTGGGAATCACGTGTCAATCACGTGGCAATCACGTGGGAATCACGTGGGAATGTCGTGGGAATCACGTGGGCATCACTTGGGAATCACGTATCAATCACGTGGGAATTACTGGGTAATCACGTGGGAATCACGTGTCAGTCACTTGGGAATCACGTGGGAGTCACTTGGGAATCATGTGGGAATCACGTGTCAATCACATTGGAATCACGTGGGAATCACGTGGGAATCACGTGGGAATCATGTGTCAATCACGTGGGAATCACGTGGGAATCACGTGTAAATTACTTGGGAATCACGTGGGAATCACGTGAGAATCACGTGGGTATCATGTGGGAATCACGTGGGCATCACGTGGGAATCATGTGGGAATCACGTGGGCATCATGTGTCAATCACGTGGGAATCACGTGGGAATCACGTGTCAATCACGTGGGAAACACGTGGGAATCACGTGTCAATCACGTGGGAATCACGTGGAAATCACGTGTCAGTCATGTCGGAATCACGTGTCAATGACATGGGAATCACGTGGGAATCACGTGGGAATCACGTGTCAATTAGGTTGGAATCACGTGGGAATCACATGGGAATCACGTGTCAATCCAGTGGGAATCACGTGGGAATCACTTGGGAATCACGAGGGAATCTCGTGGGAATGACGTGGGATTGACGTGAGAATCACGTGTAACTCAAGTCGGAATCACTTGGGAATGACGTGTCAATCAAGTGGAAATCAAGTGGGAATCACGTGTCAATCACGTGGGAATCACGTGGGAATCACGTGGGAATCAAGTGTCAATCACGTGGGAATCACGTGGGAATCACGTGTCAATCACGTGGGAAACACGTTGGAATCACGTGTCAATCACGTGGGAATCACGTGTGAATCACGTGGGAATCACGTGGAAATCACGATGGAATCACCCTTCAATAACGAGGGAATCACATGGTAATGACGTGGCAATGACGAGGCAATGACGTGAGAATCAGGTGTCAGTCACGTGGGAATCACGTGGGAATCACGTGGGAAACACGAGGGAATCACGTTTCAATCACGAGGGAATCACGTGGTAATCACGTGGGAATCACGTGTGAATCACGTGTCAAGCACGCTGAAATCACTTGGGAATCACGTGGGAAACACGTGGGAATCACGTGGGAATCACGTGTCAATCACGTGGGAATCACGTGTCAGTCACGTGCGAATCACCTGGAAATCACGTGTCAAGCACCCTGAAATCACTTGGGAATCACGTGGGAAACACGAGGGAATCACGTGGGAATCACGTGTCAATCACTTGGGAATCACGTTTCAGTCACGTGGGAATCACCTGGGAATCACGTGGTAATCACGTGGGAATCACGTGTGAATAACGTGGGAATCACATGGGAATCACGTGGGAATCCTGTGGGCATCACGTGGGAATCACGTGTCAATCACGTGGGAATCACGTGGGAATCACGTGTGAATCACGTGTCAATCACGTGGAAATCACGTGGGAAACACGTGTCAATCACAAGTGAATCACGAGGGAATCACGTGGGAATCACGTTGCAATCTCGTGGAAATCATGTGGGAATCACGTGGGAATCACGTTGGAATCACGTGGCAATGACGTGACAATCATTTGGGAATCACGTGGGAATCGCGTATCAATCATGTGTGAATCACGAGGGAATCACATTTGAATCACGTGTCAATCACGTGGGAATCACGTGGGAATCAAGTGGAAATCACGTGTCAATCACGTGGGAATCACGTGGGAATCACATGGGAATCACGTGTCAATCACTTGGTAATCACGTGGGAATCACATGGGAATCACGTGAGAATCACGTGGGAGTCACGTGTCAATCACGTGGGAATCACGTGTCAATCAAGTGGAAAATCGTGGGAATAAGGTGGGAATCACGTGTCAATCACTTGGGAATCGCGTTGGAATCACATGGGAATGACGTGAGAATCACGTGGGAATCACGTGTCAATCACTTGGGAATCATGTGGGAATCACGTGGGAATCACGTGTCATTCACGTGGGAAACATGTAGGAATCACGAGTCAATCACGTGGGAATCACTTGGGAATCACATGGGAATCAAGTGGGAATCACGTGTCAATCACGTGGGAATCACGTGAGAATCACGTGGGAATCACGTGTCAGTCACGTGGGAATCACGTGGGAATCACGAGGGAATCACGTTTCAATCACGAGGGAATCACGTGGGAATCACGTGGGAATCACGTGAGAATCACTTGTAAATCAGGTGGGAATCACGTGGGAATGACGTGTCAATCACGTGGAAATCACGAGGGAATTACGTGGGAATCACGTGGGAATCACGTGTCAATCAAATGGGAATCACGAGGGAATCACGTGGCAATCATTTGGCAGTCACGTGGGAATCACGTGTCAATCACGAGGGAATCACGTGGGAATCATGTTTCAATCACGTGTCAATCACGAGGGAATCACGTGGGAATCATGTTTCAATCACGTGGAAATCACGTGGGAATCACGTGTCAATCACATGGGCATCACGTGGGCATCACATGGGAATCACATGGGAATCATGTGGGAAACACGTGGGAATCACGTGGCAATTACGTGTCAATCACGTGGGAATCACGTGTCAGTCACGTGGGAATCACCTGGAAATCACGTGGTAATCACGTGGGAATCACGTGTGAATAACGTGGGAATCACATGGGAATCACGTGGGAATCCTGTGGGCATCACGTGGGAATCACGTGTCAATCACGTGGGAATCACGTGGGAATCACGTAGGAATCACGTGGGAATCATGTGTCAATCATGTGGGAATCACGTGGGAAACACGTTGGAATCACGTGGGAATCACGTGTCAATCCCATGGGAATCACGTGCTAATCACGTGGGAATCACGTGCGAATCAGTTGTCAATCACTTGTCAATCACGTGGGAATCACGTGGGAATCCCATGGGAATCACGTGGAAATCACGTGTCAATCACCCGGGAAGCACATGGGAATCAAGTGGGAATCACGTGTCAATCACGTGGCAATCACGTGGGAATCACGTGGGAATGTCGTGGGAATCACGTGGGAATCACTTGGGAATCACGTATCAATCATGTGGGAATTACTGGGTAATCACGTGGGAATCACGTGTCAGTCACTTGGGAATCACGTGGGAGTCACTTGGGAATCATGTGGGAATCACGTGTCAATCACATTGGAATCACGTGGGAATCACGTGGGAATCACGTGGGAATCATGTGTCAATCACGTGGGAATCACGTGGGAATCACGTGTAAATAACTTGGGAATCACGTGGGAATCACCTGAGAATCACGTGGGTATCACGTGGGAATCACGTGGGCATTACGTGGGAATCATGTGGGAATCACGTGGGAATCACGTGTCAATCACGTGGGAAACACGTGGGAATCACGTGTCAATCACGTGGGAATCACGTGGGAATCACGTGTCAGTCATGTCGGAATCACGTGTCAATGACATGGGAATCACGTGGGAATCACGTGGGAATCACGTGGGAATCATGTGGGAATCACGTGGGAATCACGTGTCAATCACGTGGGAAACACGTGGGAATCACGTGTCAATCACGTGGGAATCACGTGGGAATCACGTGTCAGTCATGTCGGAATCACGTGTCAATGACATGGGAATCACGTGGGAATCACGTGGGAATCACGTGTCAATTACGTTGGAATCACGTGGGAATCACATGGGAATCACGTGTCAATCCAGTGGGAATCACGTGGGAATCACTTGGGAATCACGAGGGAATCACGTGGGAATGACGTGGGAATGACGTGAGAATCACGTGTAACTCACGTCGGAATTACTTGGGAATGACGTGTCAATCAAGTGGAAATCAAGTGGGAATCACGTGTCAATCACGTGGGAATCACGTGGGAATCACGTGTCAATCACGTGGGAATCACGTGTCAATCACGTGGGAATCACGTGGAAATCACGATGGAATCACCCTTCAATAACGAGGGAATCACATGGTAATGACGTGGCAATGACGAGGCAATGACGTGAGAATCAGGTGTCAGTCACGTGGGAATCACGTGGGAATCACGTGGGAAACACGAGGGAATCACGTTTCAATCACGAGGGAATCACGTGGTAATCACGTGGGAATCACGTGAGAATCACGTGTCAAGCACGCTGAAATCACTTGGGAATCACGTGGGAAACACGTGGGAATCACGTGGGAATCACGTGTCAATCACGTGGGAATCACGTGTCAGTCACGTGCGAATCACCTGGGAATCACGTGTCAAGCACCCTGAAATCACTTGGGAATCACGTGGGAAACACGTGGGAATCACGTGGGAATCACGTGTCAATCACGTGGGAATCACGTTTCAGTCACGTGGGAATCACCTGGGAATCACGTGGGAATCACGTGTCAATCACCCGGGAAGCACATGGGAAACAAGTGGGAATCACGTGTCAATCACGTGGCAATCACGTGGGAATCACGTGGGAATGTCGTGGGATTCACGTGGGAATCACTTGGGAATCACGTATCAATCACGTGGGAATTACTGGGTAATCACGTGGGAATCACGTTTCAGTCACTTGGGAATCACGTGGGAGTCACTTGGGAATCATGTGGGAATCACGTGTCAATCACATAGGAATCACGTGGGAATCACGTGGGAATCACGTGGGAATCATGTGTCAATCACGTGGGAATCACATGGGAATCACGTGTAAATTACTTGGGAATCACGTGGGAATCACGTGAGAATCACGTGGGTATCACGTGGGAATCACGTGGGCATCAGGTGGGAATCATGTGGGAATCACGTGGGAATCATGGGGGAATCACGTGGGCATCATGTGTCAATCACGTGGGAATCACGTGGGAATCACGTGTCAATCACGTGGGAAACACGTGGGAATCACGTGTCAATCACGTGGGAATCACGTGGGAATCACGTGTCAGTCATGTCGGAATCACGTGTCAATGACATGGGAATCACATGGGAATCACGTGGGAATCACGTGTCAATCCAGTGGGAATCACGTGGGAATCACTTGGGAATCACGAGGGAATCACGTGGGAATGACGTGGGAATGACGTGAGAATCACGTGTAACTCACGTCGGAATCACTTGGGAATGAGGTGTCAATCACGTGGAAATCAAGTGGGAATCACGTGTCAATCACGTGGGAATCACGTGGGAATCACGTGAGAATCACTTGTAAATCACGTGGGAATCACGTGGGAATGACGTGTCAATCACGTGGGAATCACGTGGGAATCACGTGTCAAGCACGCTGAAATCACTTGGGAATCACGTGGGAAACACTTGGGAATCACGTGGAATCACGTGTCAATCACGTGGGAATCACGTGTCAGTCACGTGCGAATCACCTGGGAATCACATGTCAAGCACCCTGAAATCACTTGGGAATCACGGGGGAAACACGTGGGAATCACGTGGGAATTACGTGTCAATCACGTTGGAATCACGTTTCAGTCACGTGGGAATCACCTGGGAATCACGTGGTAATCACGTGGGAATCACGTGTGAATAACGTGGGAATCACATGGAATCACGTGGGAATCCTGTGGGAATCACGTGGGAATCACGTGTCAATCACGTGTCAATCACGTGGGAATCACGTGGGAATCACGTGTGAATCACGTGTCAATCACGTGGGAATCACGTTGAAATCACGTAGGAATCACGTGGGAATCATGTGTCAATCATGTGGGAATCACGTGGGAATCACGTGGGAATCATGTGTCAATCATGTGGGAATCACGTGCTAATCATGTGGGAATCACGTGCGAATCACTTGTCAATCACGTGGGAATCACGTGGGAATCACGTGGGAATCACGTGTCAATCACGTGGGAATCCCATGGGAATCACGTGGGAATCACGTGTCAATCACCCGGGAAGCACATGGGAATCAAGTGGGAATCACGTGGCAATCACGTGGGAATCACGTGGGAATGTCGTGGGAATCACGTGGGAATCACTTGGGAATCACGTGTCAATCACGTGGGAATTAATGGGTAATCACGTTGGAATCACGTGTCAGTCACTTGGGAATCACGTGGGAGTCACGTGGGAATCATGTGTCAATCATGTGGGAATCACGTGCTAATCACGTCGGAATCACGTGCGAATCACTTGTCAATCACGTGGGAATCACGTGGGAATCACGTAGGAATCTCGTGGGAATCACGTGTGAATCACGTGTCAATCACGTGGGAATCACGTTGAAATCACGTAGGAATCACGTGGGAATCATGTGTCAATCATGTGGGAATCACGTGGGAATCACGTGGGAATCACGTGGGAATCATGTGTCAATCATGTGGGAATCACGTGCTAATCACGTGGGAATCACGTGCGAATCACTTGTCAATCACGTGGGAATCACGTGGGAATCACGTAGGAATCTCGTGGGAATCACGTGTCAATTAGGTGGGTATCACGTGGGAATAACGTGGGAATCACGTTTCAGTCATGTGGGATTCACATGTCAATGACATGGGAATCACGTGGGAATCTCATGGGAATCACTTGGGAATCACAAGTCAATTAGGTGGGAATCACGTGGGCATCACGTCAAAATCACGTGTCAATCACGAGGGAATCACGTGGGAATCACTTGGGAATCACGATGGAATCACCCTTCAATCACGAGGGAATCACGTGGGAATGACGTGGGAATGACGTGGGAATGACGTGGGAATCACGTGTCAGTCACGTGGGAATCACGTGGGAATCATGAGGGAATCACGTTTCAATCACGAGGGAATCACGTGGGAATCACGTGGGAATCACGTGAGAATCACTTGTAAATCACGTGGGAGTCACGTGGGAATGAAGTGTCAATTACGTTGAAAACACGAGGGAATTACGTGGGAATCACGTGTCAATCAAATGGGAATCACGAGGGAATCACGTGTCAATCACTTGGCAGTCATGTGGGAATCACGTGTCAACCACGAGGGAATCACGTGGGAATCATGTTTCAATCACGTGGAAATCACGTGGGAATCACATGTCAATCACGAGGGAATCACGTGGGAATCATGTTTCAATCACGTGGAAATCACGTGGGAATCACGTGTCAATCACATGGGCATCACGTGGGCATCACATGCGAATCACATGGGAATCATGTGGGAATCACGTGGGAATCACGTGGGAATGACGTGGGAGTCACGTGGGAATCACGTGTCAATCACGTGGGAATCACGTGGGAATCACGTGTCAAGCATGCTGAAATCACTTGGGAATCACGTGGGAAACACGTGGGAATCACGTGGCAATCACGTGTCAATCACATGGGAATCACGTGTCAGTCACGTGGGAATCACCTGGGAATCACGTGGTAATCACGTGGGAATCACGTGTGAAAAACGTGGGAATCACATGGGAATCACGTGGGAATCCTGTGGGCATCACGTGGGAATCACGTGTCAATCACGTGGGAATCACGTGTCAATCACGTGGGAATCACGTGGGAATCACGTGTGAATCACGTGTCAATCACGTGGGAATCACGTTGAAATCACGTAGGAATCACGTGGGAATCATGTGTCAATCATGTGGGAATCACGTGGGAAACATGTTGGAATCACGTGGGAATCACGTGTCAATCCCATGGGAATCACGTGCTAATCACGTGGGTATCACGTGCGAATCAGTTGCAATCACTTGTCAATCACGTGGGAATCACGTGGGAATCCCATGGGAATCACGTGGGAATCACGTGTCAATCACCCGGCAAGCACATGGGAATCAAGTGGGAATCACGTGTCAATCACGTGGCAATCACGTGGGAATCACGTGGGAATGTCGTGGGAATCACGTGGGAATCAATTGGGAATCACGTACCAATCACGTGGGAATTACTGGGTAATCACATGGGAATCACGTGTCAGTCACTTGGGAATCACGTGGGAGTCACGTGGGATTCATGTGGGAATCACGTGTCAATCACATTGGAATCACGTGGGAATCACGTGGGAATCACGTGGGAATCAGGTGGGAATCACGTGGGAATCATGTGTCAATCACGTGGGAATCACGTGGGAATCACGTGTCAATTACTTGGGAATCACGTGGGAATCACGTGAGAATCACGTGGGTATCACGTGGGAATCACGTGGGCATCACGTGGGAATCACGTGGGAATCATGGGGGAATCACGTGGGCATCATGTGTCAATCACGTGGGAATCACGTGGGAATCACGTGTCAATCACGTGGGAATCACATGGGAATCACGTGTCAATCACGTGGGAATCACGTGGGAATCACGTGTCAGTCATGTCGGAATCACGTGTCAATGACATGGGAATCACGTGGGAATCACGTGGGAAACACGAGGGAATCACGTTTCAATCACGAGGGAATCACGTGGTAATCACGTGGGAATCACGTGAGAATCACTTGTAAATCACGTGTGAATCACGTGGGAATGACGTGTCAATCACGTGGGAATCACGTGGGAATCACGTGTCAAGCACGCTGAAATCACTTGGGAATCACGTGGGAAACACGTGGGAATCACGTGGGAATCACGTGTCAATCACGTGGGAATCACGTGTCAGTCACGTGCGAATCACCTGGGAATCACGTGTCAAGCACCCTGAAATCACTTGGGAATCACGTGGGAAACACGTGGGAATCACGTGGGAATTACGTGTCAATCACGTGGGAATCACGTTTCAGTCACGTGGGAATCACCTGGGAATCACGTGGTAATCAAGTGGGAATCACGTGTGAATAACGTGGGAATCACATGGGAAACACGTGGGAATCCTGTGGGCATCACGTGGGAATCACGTGTGAATCACGTGTCAATCACGTGGGAATCACGTTGAAATCACGTAGGAATCACGTGGGAATCATGTGTCAATCATGTGGGAATCACGTGGGAATCACGTGGGAATCACGTGGGAATCATGTGTCAATCATGTGGGAATCACGTGCTAATCACGTGGGAATCACGTGCGAATCACTTGTCAATCACGTGGGAATCACGTGGGAATCACGTGGGAATCACGTGTCAATCACGTGGGAATCACGTGGGAATCCCATGGGAATCACGTGGGAATCACGTGTCAATCACCCGGGAAGCACATGGGAATCAAGTGGGAATCACGTGGCAATCACGTGGGAATCACGTGGGAATGTCGTGGGAATCACGTGGGAATCACTTGGGAATCACGTGTCAATCACGTGGGAATTACTGGGTAATCACGTGGGAATCACGTGTCAGTCACTTGGGAATCACGTGGGAGTCACGTGGGAATCATGTGGGAATCACGTGTCAATCACATTGGAATCACGTGGGAATCACGTGGGAATCACGTGGGAATCAGGTGGGAATCACGTGGGAATCATGTGTCAATCACGTGGGAATCACGTGGGAATCACGTGGGAATCATGTGGGAATTACGTGGGAATCATGTGTCAATCACGTGGGAATCACGTGGGAATAACGTGGGAATCACGTTTCAGTCATGTGGGATTCACATGTCAATGACATGGGAATCACGTGGGAATCTCATGGGAATCACTTGGGAATCACAAGTCAATTAGGTGGGAATCACGTGGGCATCACGTCAGAATCACGTGTCAATCACGAGGGAATCACGTGGGAATCACGTGGGAATCACGTGTCAATCACGTGGGAATCACGTGAGAATCACGTGGGAATCACGTGTCAATCATGTGGGAAACACGTGGGAATCATTTGCGAATCACGTGGGAATCACGTGTCAATCACGTGGGAATCACGTGGGAATCACGTGTCAATCATGTGGGAATCACGTGGAAATCACGTGGGAATCACCTTTCAATCACGTGGAAATCACGTGGGAAACACGTGTCAATCACAAGTGAATCACGAGGGAATCACGTGGTAATCACGTGGGAATCAAGTGTGAATAACGTGGGAATCACATGGGAATCACGTGGGAATCCTGTGGGCATCACGTGGCAATCACGTGTCAATCACGTGGGAATCACGTGTCATTTAGGTGGGTATTACGTGGGAATAACGTGGGAATCACGTTTCAGTCATGTGGGATTCACATGTCAATGACATGGGAATCACGTGGGAATCTCATGGGAATCACTTGGGAATCACAAGTCAATTATGTGTGAATCACGTGGGCATCACGTCAGAATCACGTGTCAATCACGAGGGAATCACGTGGGAATCACTTGGGAATCACGATGGAATCACCCTTCAATCACGAGGGAATCACGTGGGAATGAAGTGGGAATGACGTGGGAAATACGTGGGAATCACGTGTCAGTCACGTGGGAATCACGTGGGAATCACGAGGGAATCACGTTTCAATCACGAGGGAATCACGTGGGAATCACGTGGGAATCACGTGAGAATCACTTGTAAATCAGGTGGGAATCACGTGGGAATGACGTGTCAATCATGTGGAAATCACGAGGGAATTACGTGGGAATCACGTGGGAATCACGTGTCAATCAAATGGGAATCACGAGGGAATCACGTGTCAATCACTTGGCAGTCATGTGGGAATCACGTGTCAATCACGAGGGAATCACGTGGGAATCATGTTTCAATCACGTGGAAATCACGTGGGAATCACGTGTCAATCACGAGGGAATCACGTGGGAATCATGTTTCAATCACGTGGAAATCACGTGGGAATCACGTGTCAATCACATGGGCATCACGTGGGCATCACATGGGAATCACATGGGAATCATGTGGGAATCACGTGGGAATCACGTGGGAGTCACGTGGGAATCACTTGCCAATCACGTGGGAATCACGAGGGAATCACGTGTCAAGCACGCTGAAATCACTTGGGAATCACGTGGGAAACAGGTGGGAATCACGTGGCAATTACGTGTCAATCACGTGGGAATCACGTGTCATGCACGTGGGAATCACCTGGAAATCACGTGGTAATCACGTGGGAATCACGTGTGAATAATGTGGGAATCACATGGGAATCACGTGGGAATCCTGTGGGCATCACGTGGGAATCACGTGTCAATCACGTGGGAATCACGTGGGAATCACGTGTGAATCACGTGTCAATCACTTGGGAATCACGTTGAAATCACGTAGGAATCACATGGGAATCATGTGTCAATCATGTGGGAATCACGTTGGAAACACGTTGGAATCACGTGGGAATCACGTGCGAATCAGTTGTCAATCACTTGTCAATCACGTGGGAATCACGTGGAAATCCCATGGGAATCACGTGGGAATCACGTGTCAATCACCCGGGAAGCACATGGCAATCAAGTGGGAATCACGTGTCAATCACGTGGCAATCACGTGGGAATCACGTGGGAATGTCGTGGGAATCACGTGGGAATCACTTGGGAATCACGTATCAATCACGTGGGAATTACTGGGTAATCACGTGGGAATCACGTTTCAGTCACTTGGGAATCACGTGGGAGTCACTTGGGAATCACGTGTAAATTACTTGGGAATCACGTGGGAATCACGTGAGAATCACGTGGGTATCACGTGTCAATCATGTGGGAAACACGTGGGAATCATTTGCGAATCACGTGGGAATCACGTGTCAATCACGTGGGAATCACGTGGGAATCACGTGTCAATCATGTGGGAATCACGTGGAAATCACGTGGGAATCACCTTTCAATCACGTGGAAATCACGTGGGAAACACGTGTCAATCACAAGTGAATCACGAGGGAATCACGTGGTAATCACGTGGGAATCAAGTGTGAATAACGTGGGAATCACATGGGAATCACGTGGGAATCCTGTGGGCATCACGTGGCAATCACGTGTCAATCACGTGGGAATCACGTGTCATTTAGGTGGGTATTACGTGGGAATAACGTGGGAATCACGTTTCAGTCATGTGGGATTCACATGTCAATGACATGGGAATCACGTGGGAATCTCATGGGAATCACTTGGGAATCACAAGTCAATTAGGTGTGAATCACGTGGGCATCACGTCAGAATCACGTGTCAATCACGAGGGAATCACGTGGGAATCACTTGGGAATCACGATGGAATCACCCTTCAATCACGAGGGAATCACGTGGGAATGAAGTGGGAATGACGTGGGAAATACGTCGGAATCACGTGTCAGTCACGTGGGAATCACGTGGGAATCACGAGGGAATCACGTTTCAATCACGAGGGAATCACGTGGGAATCACGTGGGAATCACGTGAGAATCACTTGTAAATCAGGTGGGAATCACGTGGGAATGACGTGTCAATCACGTGGAAATCACGAGGGAATTACGTGGGAATCACGTGGGAATCACGTGTCAATCAAATGGGAATCACGAGGGAATCACGTGTCAATCACTTGGCAGTCATGTGGGAATCACGTGTCAATCACGAGGGAATCACGTGGGAATCATGTTTCAATCACGTGGAAATCACGTGGGAATCACGTGTCAATCACGAGGGAATCACGTGGCAATCATGTTTCAATCACGTGGAAATCACGTGGGAATCACGTGTCAATCACATGGGCATCACGTGGGCATCACATGGGAATCACATGGGAATCATGTGGGAATCACGTGGGAATCACGTGGGAGTCACGTGGGAATCACTTGCCAATCACGTGGGAATCACGAGGGAATCACGTGTCAAGCACGCAGAAATCACTTGGGAATCACGTGGGAAACAGGTGGGAATCACGTGGCAATTACGTGTCAATCACGTGGGAATCACGTGTCATGCACGTGGGAATCACCTGGAAATCACGTGGTAATCACGTGGGAATCACGTGTGAATAATGTGGGAATCACATGGGAATCACGTGGGAATCCTGTGGGCATCACGTGGGAATCACGTGTCAATCACGTGGGAATCACGTGGGAATCACGTGTGAATCACGTGTCAATCACTTGGGAATCACGTTGAAATCACGTAGGAATCACATGGGAATCATGTGTCAATCATGTGGGAATCACGTTGGAAACACGTTGGAATCACGTGGGAATCACGTGCGAATCAGTTGTCAATCACTTGTCAATCACGTGGGAATCACGTGGAAATCCCATGGGAATCACGTGGGAATCACGTGTCAATCACCCGGGAAGCACATGGCAATCAAGTGGGAATCACGTGTCAATCACGTGGCAATCACGTGGGAATCACGTGGGAATGTCGTGGGAATCACGTGGGAATCACTTGGGAATCACGTATCAATCACGTGGGAATTACTGGGTAATCACGTGGGAATCACGTTTCAGTCACTTGGGAATCACGTGGGAGTCACTTGGGAATCACGTGTAAATTACTTGGGAATCACGTGGGAATCACGTGAGAATCACGTGGGTATCACGTGGGAATCACGTGGGCATCACGTGGGAATCATGTGGGAATCACGTGGGAATCATGGGGGAATCACGTGGGCATCATGTGTCAATCACGTGGGAATCACGTGGGAATCACGTGTCAATCACGTGGGAAACAGGTGGGAATCACGTGTCAATCACGTGGGAATCACGTTGGAATCACGTGTCAGTCATGTCGGAATCACGTGTCAATGACATGGGAATCACGTGGGAATCACGTGGGAATCACTTGGGAATCACGTATCAATCACGTGGGAATTACTGGGTAATCACGTGGGAATCACGTGTGAATAACGTGGGAATCACCTGGGAATCACGTGGGAATCCTGTGGGCATCACGCGGGAATCACGTGTCAATCACGTGGGAATCACGTGGGAATCACGTGTGAATCACGTGTCAATCACGTGGGAATCACGTGGGAATCACGTGTGAATCACGTGTCAATCACGTGGGAATCACGTTGAAATCACGTAGGAATCACGTGGGAATCATGTGTCAATCATGTGGGAATCACGTGGGAATCACGTGGAAATCACGTGGGAATCATGTGTCAATCATGTGGGAATCACGTGCTAATCACGTGGGAATCACGTGCGAATCACTTGTCAATCACGTGGGAATCACGTGGGAATCACGTAGGAATCTCGTGGGAATCACGTGTCAATTAGGTGGGTATCACGTGGGAATAACGTGGGAATCACGTTTCAGTCATGTGGGATTCACATGTCAATGACATGGGAATCACGTGGGAATCTCATGGGAATCACTTGGGAATCACAAGTCAATTAGGTGGGAATCACGTGGGCATCACGTCAGAATCACGTGTCAATCACGAGGGAATCACGTGGGAATCACTTGGGAATCACGATGGAATCACCCTTCAATCACGAGGGAATCACGTGGGAATGACGTGGGAATGACGTGGGAATGACGTGGGAATCACGTGTCAGTCACGTGGGAATCACGTGGGAATCACGTGGGAATCACGTGGGAATCATGTGTCAATCACGTGGGAATCACGTGGGAATCACGTGTAAAGAACTTGGGAATCACGTGGGAATCACGTGAGAATCACGTGGGTATCACGTGGGAATCACGTGGGCATCACGTGGGAATCATGTGGGAATCACGTGGGCATCATGTGTCAATCACGTGGGAATCACGTGGGAATCACGTGTCAATCACGTGCGAAACACGTGGGAATCACGTGTCAATCACGTGGGAATCACGTGGGAATCACGTGTCAGTCATGTCGGAATCACGTGTCAATGACATGGGAATCACGTGGGAATCACGTGGGAATCACGTGTCAATTAGGTTGGAATCACGTGGGAATCACATGGGAATCACGTGTCAATCCAGTGGGAATCACGTGGGAATCACTTGGGAATCACGAGGGAATCACGTGGGAATGACGTGGGAATGACGTGAGAATCACGTGTAACTCACGTCGGAATCACTTGGGAATGACGTGTCAATCAAGTGGAAATCAAGTGGGAATCACGTGTCAATCACGTGGGAATCACCTGGGAATCACGTGGGAATCAAGTGTCAATTACGTGGGAATCACGTGGAAATCACGTGTCAATCACGTGGGAAACACGTGGGAATCACGTGTCAATCACGTGGGAATCACGTGTCAATCACGTGGGAATCACGTGGAAATCACGATGGAATCACCCTTCAATAACGAGGGAATCACATGGTAATGACGTGGCAATGACGAGGCAATGACGTGAGAATCAGGTGTCAGTCACGTGGGAATCACGTGGGAAACACGAGGGAATCACGTTTCAATCACGAGGGAATCACGTGGTAATCACGTGGGAATCACGTGAGAATCACGTGTCAAGCACGCTGAAATCACTTGGGAATCACGTGGGAAACACGTGGGAATCACGTGGGAATCACGTGTCAATCACGTGGGAATCACGTTTCAGTCACGTGGGAATCACGTGGGAATCACGTGTCAATCACGTGGGAATCACGTTTCAGTCACGTGGGAATCACCTGGGAATCACGTGTCAATCACGTGGGAATCACGTGTCAGTCACGTGCGAATCACCTGGAATCACGTGTCAAGCACGCTGAAATCACTTGGGAATCACGTGGGAAACACGTGGGAATCACGTGGGAATCACGTGTCAATCACGTGGGAATCACGTTTCAGTCACGTGGGAATCACCTGGGAATCACGTGGTAATCACGTGGGAATCACGTGTGAATAACGTGGGAATCACCTGGGAATCACGTGGGAATCCTGTGGGCATCACGCGGGAATCACGTGTCAATCACGTGGGAATCACGTGGGAATCACGTGTGAATCACGTGTCAATCACGTGGGAATCACGTGGGAATCACGTGTGAATCACGTGTCAATCACGTGGGAATCACGTTGAAATCACGTAGGAATCACGTGGGAATCATGTGTCAATCATGTGGGAATCACGTGGGAATCACGTGGAAATCACGTGGGAATCATGTGTCAATCATGTGGGAATCACGTGCTAATCACGTGGGAATCACGTGCGAATCACTTGTCAATCACGTGGGAATCACGTGGGAATCACGTAGGAATCTCGTGGGAATCACGTGTCAATTAGGTGGGGATCACGTGGGAATAACGTGGGAATCACGTTTCAGTCATGTGGGATTCACATGTCAATAACATGGGAATCACGTGGGAATCTCATGGGAATCACTTGGGAATCACAAGTCAATTAGGTGGGAATCACGTGGGCATCACGTCAGAATCACGTGTCAATCACGAGGGAATCACGTGAGAATCACTTGGGAATCACGATGGAATCACCCTTCAATCACGAGGGAATCACGTGGGAATGACGTGGGAATGACGTGGGAATGACGTGGGAATCACGTGTCAGTCACGTGGGAATCACGTGGGAATCACGAGGGAATCACGTCTCAATCACGAGGGAATCATGTGGGAATCACGTGGGAATCACGTGAGAATCACTTGTAAATCACGTGGGAATCACGTGGGAATCACGTGTCAATCAAATGGGAATCACGAGGGAATCACGTGTCAATCACTTGGCAGTCATGGGGGAATCACGTGTCAATCACGAGGGAATCACGTGGGAATCATGTTTCAATCACGTGGAAATCACGTGGGAATCACGTGTCAATCACGAGGGAATCACGTGGGAATCACTTGGGAATCACGATGGAATCACCCTTCAATCACGAGGGAATCACGTGGGAATGACGTGGGAATGACGTGGGAATGACGTGGGAATCACGTGTCAGTCACGTGGGAATCACGTGGGAATCACGTGGGAATCACGTGGGAATCATGTGTCAATCACGTGGGAATCACGTGGGAATCACGTGTAAAGAACTTGGGAATCACGTGGGAATCACGTGAGAATCACGTGGGTATCACGTGGGAATCACGTGGGCATCACGTGGGAATCATGTGGGAATCACGTGGGCATCATGTGTCAATCACGTGGGAATCACGTGGGAATCACGTGTCAATCACGTGCGAAACACGTGGGAATCACGTGTCAATCACGTGGGAATCACGTGGGAATCACGTGTCAGTCATGTCGGAATCACGTGTCAATGACATGGGAATCACGTGGGAATCACGTGGGAATCACGTGTCAATTAGGTTGGAATCACGTGGGAATCACATGGGAATCACGTGTCAATCCAGTGGGAATCACGTGGGAATCACTTGGGAATCACGAGGGAATCACGTGGGAATGACGTGGGAATGACGTGAGAATCACGTGTAACTCACGTCGGAATCACTTGGGAATGACGTGTCAATCAAGTGGAAATCAAGTGGGAATCACGTGTCAATCACGTGGGAATCACCTGGGAATCACGTGGGAATCAAGTGTCAATTACGTGGGAATCACGTGGGAATCACGTGTCAATCACGTGGGAAACACGTGGGAATCACGTGTCAATCACGTGGGAATCACGTGTCAATCACGTGGGAATCACGTGGAAATCACGATGGAATCACCCTTCAATAACGAGGGAATCACATGGTAATGACGTGGCAATGACGAGGCAATGACGTGAGAATCAGGTGTCAGTCACGTGGGAATCACGTGGGAAACACGAGGGAATCACGTTTCAATCACGAGGGAATCACGTGGTAATCACGTGGGAATCACGTGAGAATCACGTGTCAAGCACGCTGAAATCACTTGGGAATCACGTGGGAAACACGTGGGAATCACGTGGGAATCACGTGTCAATCACGTGGGAATCACGTTTCAGTCACGTGGGAATCACGTGGGAATCACGTGTCAATCACGTGGGAATCACGTTTCAGTCACGTGGGAATCACCTGGGAATCACGTGTCAATCACGTGGGAATCACGTGTCAGTCACGTGCGAATCACCTGGAATCACGTGTCAAGCACGCTGAAATCACTTGGGAATCACGTGGGAAACACGTGGGAATCACGTGGGAATCACGTGTCAATCACGTGGGAATCACGTTTCAGTCACGTGGGAATCACCTGGGAATCACGTGGTAATCACGTGGGAATCACGTGTGAATAACGTGGGAATCACGTGGGAATCACGTGTGAATCACGTGTCAATCACGTGGGAATCACGTGGGAATCACGTGTGAATCACGTGTCAATCACGTGGGAATCACGTTGAAATCACGTAGGAATCACGTGGGAATCATGTGTCAATCATGTGGGAATCACGTGGGAATCACGTGGAAATCACGTGGGAATCATGTGTCAATCATGTGGGAATCACGTGCTAATCACGTGGGAATCACGTGCGAATCACTTGTCAATCACGTGGGAATCACGTGGGAATCACGTAGGAATCTCGTGGGAATCACGTGTCAATTAGGTGGGTATCACGTGGGAATAACGTGGGAATCACGTTTCAGTCATGTGGGATTCACATGTCAATGACATGGGAATCACGTGGGAATCTCATGGGAATCACTTGGGAATCACAAGTCAATTAGGTGGGAATCACGTGGGCATCACGTCAGAATCACGTGTCAATCACGAGGGAATCACGTGGGAATCACTTGGGAATCACGATGGAATCACCCTTCAATCACGAGGGAATCACGTGGGAATGACGTGGGAATGACGTGGGAATGACGTGGGAATCACGTGTCAGTCACGTGGGAATCACGTGGGAATCACGAGGGAATCACGTCTCAATCACGAGGGAATCATGTGGGAATCACGTGGGAATCACGTGAGAATCACTTGTAAATCACGTGGGAATCACGTGGGAATCACGTGTCAATCAAATGGGAATCACGAGGGAATCACGTGTCAATCACTTGGCAGTCATGGGGGAATCACGTGTCAATCACGAGGGAATCACGTGGGAATCATGTTTCAATCACGTGGAAATCACGTGGGAATCACGTGTCAATCACGAGGGAATCACGTGGGAATCATGTTTCAATCACGTGGAAATCACGTGGGAATCACGTGTCAATCACGAGGGAATCACGTGGGAATCATGTTTCAATCACGTGGAAATCACGTGGGAATCACGTGTCAATCACGAGGGAATCACGTGGGAATCATGTTTCAATCACGTGGAAATCACGTGGGAATCACGTGTCAATCACATGGGCATCACGTGGGCATCACATGCGAATCACATGGGAATCATGTGGGAATCACGTGGGAATCACGTGGGAATCACGTGGGAGTCACGTGGGAATCACGTGTCAATCACGTGGGAATCACGTGAGAATCACGTGTCAAGCACGCTGAAATCACTTGGGAATCACGTGGGAAACACGTGGGAATCACGTGGCAATCACGTGTCAATCACGTGGGAATCACGTGTCAGTCACGTGGGAATCACCTGGGAATCACGTGGTAATCACGTGGGAATCACGTGTGAATAACGTGGGAATCACATGGGAATCACGTGGGAATCCTGTGGGCATCACGTGGGAATCACGTGTCAATCACGTGGGAATCACGTGGGAATCACGTATGAATCACGTGTCAATCACGTGGGAATCACGTTGAAATCACGTAGGAATCACGTGGGAATCATGTGTCAATCATGTGGGAATCACGTGGGAAACATGTTGGAATCACATGGGAATCACGTGTCAATCCCATGGGAATCACGTGCTAATCACGTGGGTATCACGTGCGAATCAGTTGCAATCACTTGTCAATCACGTGGGAATCACGTGAGAATCCCATGGGAATCACGTGGGAATCACGTGTCAATCACCCGGGAAGCACATGGAAATCAAGTGGGAATCACGTGTCCATCACGTGGCAATCACGTGGGAATCACGTGGGAATGTCGTGGGAATCACGTGGGAATCACTTGGGAATCACGTACCAATCACGTGGGAATTACTGGGTAATCACGTGGGAATCACGTGTCAGTCACTTGGGAATCACGTGGGAGTCACGTGGGAATCATGTGGGAATCACGTGTGAATCACATTGGAATCACGTGGGAATCACGTGGGAATCACGTGGGAATCATGTGGGAATCACGTGGGAATCACGTGTCAATTACTTGGGAATCACGTGGGAATCACGTGAGAATCACGTGGGTATCACGTGGGAATCACGTGGGCATCACGTGGGAATCACGTGGGAATCATGGGGGAATCACGTGGGCATCATGTGTCAATCACGTGGGAATCACGTGGGAATCACGTGTCAATCACCTGGGAATCACATGGGAATCACGTGTCAATCACGTGGGAATCACGTGGGAATCACGTGTCAGTCATGTCGGAATCACGTGTCAATGACATGGGAATCACGTGGGAATCACGTGGGAAACACGAGGGAATCACGTTTCAATCACGAGGGAATCACGTGGTAATCACGTGGGAATCACGTGAGAATCACTTGTAAATCACGTGGGAATCACGTGGGAATGACGTGTCAATCACGTGGGAATCACGTGGGAATCACGTGTCAAGCACGCTGAAATCACTTGGGAATCACGTGGGAAACACTTGGGAATCACGTGGGAATCACGTGTCAATCACGTGGGAATCACGTGTCAGTCACGTGCGAATCACCTGGAATCACGTGTCAAGCACCCTGAAATCACTTGGGAATCACGTGGGAAACACGTGGGAATCACGTGGGAATCACGTGTCAATCACGTGGGAATCACGTTTCAGTCACGTGGGAATCACCTGGGAATCACGTGGTAATCACGTGGGAATCACGTGTGAATAACGTAGGAATCACATGGGAATCACGTGGGAATCCTGTGGGCATCACGTGGGAATCACGTGTCAATCACGTGGGAATCACGTGGGAATCACGTGTGAATCACGTGTCAATCACGTGGGAATCACGTGGGAATCACGTGTGAATCACGTGTCAATCACGTGTCAATCACGTGGGAATCACGTGTCAGTCACGTGGGAATCACCTGGGAATCACGTGGTAATCACGTGGGAATCACGTGTGAATAACGTGGGAATCACATGGGAATCACGTGGGAATCCTGTGGGGATCACGTGGAAATCACGTGTCAATCACGTGGGAATCACGTGGGAATCACGTGGGAATCACGTGTGAATCACGTGTCAATCACGTGGGAATCACGTTGAAATCACGTAGGAATCACGTGGGAATCATGTGTCAATCATGTGGGAATCACGTGGAAAACACGTTGGAATCACGTGGGAATCACGTGTCAATCACATGGGAATCACGTGCTAATCACGTGGGAATCACGTGCGAATCAGTTGTCAATCACTTGTCAATCACGTGGGAATCACGTGGGAATCCCATGGGAATCACGTGGAAATCACGTGTCAATCACCCGGGAAGCACATGGGAATCAAGTGGGAATCACGTGGCAATCACGTGGCAATCACGTGGGAATCACGTGGGAATGTCGTGGGAATCACGTGGGAATCACTTGGGAATCACGTATCAATCACGTGGGAATTACTGGGTAATCACGTGGGAATCACGTGTCAGTCACTTGGGAATCACGTGGGAGTCACTTGGGAATCATGTGGGAATCACGTGTCAATCACATTGGAATCACGTGGGAATCACGTGGGAATCACGTGGGAATCATGTGTCAATCACGTGGGAATCACGTGGGAATCACGTGTAAATAACTTGGGAATCACGTGGGAATCACGTGAGAATCACGTGGGTATCACGTGGGAATCACGTGGGCATCACGTGGGAATCATGTGGGAATCACGTGGGCATCATGTGTCAATCACGTGGGAATCACGTGGGAATCATGTGTCAATCACGTGGGAAACACGTGGGAATCACCTGTCAATCACGTGGGAATCACGTGGGAATCACGTGTCAGTCATGTCGGAATCACGTGTCAATGACATGGGAACCACGTGGGAATCACGTGGGAATCACGTGTCAATTAGGTTGGAATCACGTGGGAATCACATGGGAATCACGTGTCAATCCAGTGGGAATCACGTTGGAATCACTTGGGAATCACGAGGGAATCACGTGGGAATGACGTGGGAATGACGTGAGAATCACGTGTAACTCACGTCGGAATCACTTGGGAATGACGTGTCAATCAAGTGGAAATCAAGTGGGAATCACGTGTCAATCACGTGGGAATCACGTGGGAATCACGTGGGAATCAAGTGTCAATTACGTGGGAATCACGTGGGAATCACGTGTCAATCACGTGGGAAACACGTGGGAATCACGTGTCAATCACGTGGGAATCACGTGTCAATCACGTGGGAATCACGTGGAAATCACGATGGAATCACCCTTCAATAACGAGGGAATCACATGGTAATGACGTGGCAATGACGAGGCAATGACGTGAGAATCAGGTGGCAGTCACGTGGGAATCACGTGGGAAACACGAGGGAATCACGTTTCAATCACGAGGGAATCACGTGGTAATCACGTGGGAATCACGTGAGAATCACGTGTCAAGCACGCTGAAATCACTTGGGAATCACGTGGGAAACACGTGGGAATCACGTGGGAATCACGTGTCAATCACGTGGGAATCACGTGTCAGTCACGTGCGAATCACCTGGAATCACGTGTCAAGCACCCTGAAATCACTTGGGAATCACGTGGGAAACACGTGGGAATCACGTGGGAATCACGTGTCAATCACGTGGGAATCACGTGCTAATCACGTGGGAATCACGTGGGAATCACGTGTGAATAACGTGGGAATCACATGGGAATCACGTGGGAATCCTGTGGGCATCACGTGGGAATCACGTGTCAATCACGTGGGAATCACGTGGGAATCACGTGTGAATCACATGTCAATCACGTGGGAATCACGTGGGAATCACGTGTGAATCACGTGTCAATCACGTGGGAATCACGTTGAAATCACGTAGGAATCACGTGGGAATCATGTGTCAATCATGTGGGAATCACGTGCTAATCACGTGGGAATCACGTGCGAATCACTTGTCAATCACGTGGGAATCACGTGGGAATCACGTAGGAATCTCGTGGGAATCACGTGTCAATTAGGTGGGTATCACGTGGGAATAACGTGGGAATCACGTTTCAGTCATGTGGGATTCACATGTCAATGACATGGGAATCACGTGGGAATCTAATGGGAATCACTTGGGAATCACAAGTCAATTAGGTGGGAATCACGTGGGCATCACGTCAGAATCACGTGTCAATCACGAGGGAATCACGTGGGAATCACTTAGGAATCACGATGGAATCACCCTTCCATCACGAGGGAATCACGTGGGAATGACGTGGGAATGACGTGGGAATGACGTGGGAATCACGTGTCAGTCACGTGGGAATCACGTGGGAATCACGAGGGAATCACGTTTCAATCACGAGGGAATCACGTGGGAATCACGTGGGAATCACGTGAGAATCACTTGTAAATCACGTGGGAATCATGTGGGAATCACGTGTCAATCAAATGGGAATCACGAGGGAATCACGTGTCAATCACTTGGCAGTCATGGGGGAATCACGTGTCAATCACGAGGGAATCACGTGGGAATCATGTTTCAATCACGTGGAAATCACGTGGGAATCACGTGTCAATCACGAGGGAATCACGTGGGAATCATGTTTCAATCACGTGAAAATCACGTGGGAATCACGTGTCAATCACATGGGCATCACGTGGGCATCACATGCGAATCACATGGGAATCATGTGGGAATCACGTGGGAATCACGTGGGAATCACGTGGGAGTCACGTGGGAATCACGTGTCAATCACGTGGGAATCACGTGGGAATCACGTGTCAAGCACGCTGAAATCACTTGGGAATCACGTGGGAAACACGTGGGAATCACGTGGGAATCACGTGTCAGTCACGTGGGAATCACCTGGGAATCACGTGGTAATCACGTGGGAATCACGTGTGAATAACGTGGGAATCACATGGGAATCAGGTGGGAATCCTGTGGGCATCACGTGGGAATCACGTGTCAATCACGTGGGAATCACGTGGGAATCACGTGTGAATCACGTGTCAATCACGTGGGAATCACGTTGAAATCACGTAGGAATCACGTGGGAATCATGTGTCAATCATGTGGGAATCACGTGGGAAACATGTTGGAATCACGTGGGAATCACGTGTCAATCCCATGGGAATCACGTGCTAATCACGTGGGTATCACGTGCGAATCAGTTGCAATCACTTGTCAATCACGTGGGAATCACGTGGGAATCCCATGGGAATCACGTGGGAATCACGTGTCAATCACCCGAGAAGCACATGGGAATCAAGTGCGAATCACGTGTCCATCACGTGGCAATCACGTGGGAATCACGTGGGAATGTCGTGGGAATCACGTGGGAATCACTTGGGAATCACGTACCAATCACGTGGGAATTACTGGGTAATCACGTGGGAATCACGTGTCAGTCACTTGGGAATCACGTGGGAGTCACGTGGGAATCATGTGGGAATCATGTGTCAATCACATTGGAATCACGTGGGAATCACGTGGGAATCACGTGGGAATCATGTGGGAATCACGTGGGAATCATGTGTCAATCACGTGGGAATCACGTGGAATCACGTGTCAATTACTTGGGAATCACTTGGGAATCACGTGAGAATCACGTGGGTATCACGTGGGAATCACGTGGGCATCACGTGGGAATCACGTGGGAATCATGGGGGAATCACGTGGGCATCATGTGTCAATCACGTGGGAATCACGTGGGAATCACGTGTCAATCACCTGGGAATCACATGGGAATCACGTGTCAATCACGTGGGAATCACGTGTCAGTCATGTCGGAATCACGTGTCAATGACATGGGAATCACGTGGGAATCACGTGGGAAACACGAGGGAATCACGTTTCAATCACGAGGGAATCACGTGGTAATCACGTGGGAATCACGTGAGAATCACTTGTAAATCACGTGGGAATCACGTGGGAATGACGTGTCAATCATGTGGGAATCACGTGTCAAGCACGCTGAAATCACTTGGGAATCACGTGGGAAACACTTAGGAATCACGTGGGAATCACATGTCAATCACGTGCGAATCACGTGTCAGTCACGTGCGAATCACCTGGAATCACGTGTCAAGCACCCTGAAATCACTTGGGAATCACGTGGGAAACACGTGGGAATCACGTGGGAATCACGTGTCAATCACGTGGGAATCACGTTTCAGTCACGTGGGAATCACCTGGGATTCACGTGGGAATCCTGTGGGCATCACGTGGGAATCACGTGTCAATCACGTGGGAATCACGTGGGAATCACGTGTGAATCACGTGTCAATCACGTGGGAATCACGTTGAAATCACGTAGGAATCACGTGGGAATCATGTGTCAATCATGTGGGAATCACGTGGGAATCACGTGGAAATCACGTGGGAATCATGTGTCAATCATGTGGGAATCACGTGCTAATCACGTGGGAATCACGTGCGAATCACTTGTCAATCACGTCGGAATCACGTGGGAATCACGTAGGAATCTCGTGAGAATCACGTGTCATTTAGGTGGGTATCACGTGGGAATAACGTGGGAATCACGTTTCAGTCATGTGGGATTCACATGTCAATGACATGGGAATCACTTGGGAATCACAAGTCAATTAGGTGGGAATCACGTGGGCATCACGTCAGAATCACGTGTCAATCACGAGGGAATCACGTGGGAATCACTAGGGAATCACGATGGAATCACCCTTCAATCACGAGGGAATCACGTGGGAATGACGTGGGAATGACGTGGGAATGACGTGGGAATCACGTGTCAGTCACGTGGGAATCACGTGGGAATCACGAGGGAATCACGTTTCAATCACGAGGGAATCACGTGGGAATCACGTGAGAATCACTTGTAAATCACGTGGGAATCACGTGGGAATCACGTGTCAATCAAATGGGAATCACTAGGGAATCACGTGTCAATCACTTGGCAGTCATGGGGGAATCACGTGTCAATCACGAGGGAATCACGTGGGAATCATGTTTCAATCACGTGGAAATCACGTGGGAATCACGTGTCAATCACGAGGGAATCATGTGGGAATCATGTTTCAATCACGTGGAAATCACGTGGGAATCACGTGTCAATCACATGGGCATCACGTGGGCATCACATGCGAATCACATGGGAATCATGTGGGAATCACGTGGGAATCACGTGGGAATCACGTGGGAGTCACGTGTCAATCACGTGGGAATCACGTGGGAATCACGTGTCAAGCACGCTGAAATCACTTGGGAATCACGTGGGAAACACGTGGGAATCACGTGGCAATCACGTGTCAATCACGTGGGAATCACGTGGTAATCACGTGGGAATCACGTGTGAATAACGTGGGAATCACATGGGAATCACGTGGGAATCCTGTGGGCATCACGTGGAAATCACGTGTCAATCACGTGGGAATCACGTGGGAATCACGTGGGAATCACGTGTGAATCACGTGTCAATCACGTGGGAATCACGTTGAAATCACGTAGGAATCACGTGGGAATCATGTGTCAATCATGTGGGAATCACGTGGGAAACATGTTGGAATCACGTGGGAATCATGTGTCAATCCCATGGGAATCACGTGCTAATCACGTGGGTATCACGTGCGAATCAGTTGCAATCACTTGTCAATCACGTGGGAATCACGTGGGAATCCCATGGGAATCACGTGGGAATCACGTGTCAATCACCCGGGAAGCACATGGGAATCAAGTGGGAATCACGTGTCCATCACGTGGCAATCACGTGGGAATCACGTGGGAATGTCGTGGGAATCACGTGGGAATCACTTGGGAATCACGTACCAATCACGTGGGAATTACTGGGTAATCACGTGGGAATCACGTGTCAGTCACTTGGGAATCACGTGGGAGTCACGTGGGAATCATGTGGGAATCACGTGTAAATCACATTGGAATCACGTGGGAATCACGTGGGAATCATGTGTCAATCACGTGGGAATCACATGGGAATCACGTGTAAATTACTTGGGAATCACGTGGGAATCACGTGAGAATCACGTGGGTATCACGTGGGAATCACGTGGGCATCACGTGGGAATCATGTGGGAATCACGTGGGAATCATGGGGGAATCACGTGGGCATCATGTGTCAATCACGTGGGAATCACGTGGGAATCACGTGTCAATCACGTGGGAAACACGTGGGAATCACGTGTCAATCCAGTGGGAATCATGTGGGAATCACTTGGGAATCACGAGGGAATCACGTGGGAATGACGTGGGAATGAGGTGAGAATCACGTGTAACTCACGTCGGAATCACTTGGGAATGACGTGTCAATCACGTGGAAATCAAGTGGGAATCACGTGTCAATCACGTGGGAATCACGTGGGAATCACGTGAGAATCACTTGTAAATCACGTGGGAATCACGTGGGAATGACGTGTCAATCACGTGGGAATCACGTGGGAATCACGTGTCAAGCACGCTGAAATCACTTGGGAATCACTTGGGAAACACTTAGGAATCACGTGGGAATCATATGTCAATCACGTGGGAATCACGTGTCAGTCACGTGCGAATCACCTGGGAATCACGTGTCAAGCACCCTGAAATCACTTGGGAATCACGTGGGAAACACGTGGGAATCACGTGGGAATTACGTGTCAATCACGTGGGAATCACGTTTCAGTCACGTGGGAATCACCTGGGAATCACGTGGTAATCACGTGGGAATCACGTGTGAATAACGTGGGAATCACATGGGAATCACGTGGGAATCCTGTGGGCATCACGTGGGAATCACGTGTCAATCACGTGGGAATCACGTTGAAATCACGTAGGAATCACGTGGGAATCGTGTGTCAATCATGTGGGAATCCGATGGGAATCACGTGGGAATCACGTGTCAATCACCCGGGAAGCACATGGGAATCAAGTGGGAATCACGTGTCAATCACGTGGGAATCACGTGGGAATCACGTGGGAATCCCATGGGAATCACGTGGGAATCACGTGTCAATCACCCGGGAATCACATGGGAATCAAGTGGGAATCACGTGGCAATCACGTGGGAATCACGTGGGAATGTCGTGGGAATCACGTGGGAATCACTTGGGAATCACGTGTCAATCACGTGGGAATTAATGGGTAATCACGTTGGAATCACGTGTCAGTCACTTGGGAATCACGTGGGAGTCACGTGGGAATCACTTGGGAATCACGTGTCAATCACGTGGGAATTAATGGGTAATCACGTTGGAATCACGTGTCAGTCACTTGGGAATCACGTGGGAGTCACGTGGGAATCATGTGGGAATCACGTGTCAATCACATTGGAATCACGTGGGAATCACGTGGGAATCACGTGGGAATCATGTGGGAATTACGTGGGAATCACGTGTCAATCACGTGGGAATCACGTGGGAATCACGTGTGAATCACGTGTCAATCACGTGGGAATCACGTGGGAATCACGTGTGAATCACGTGTCAATCACGTGGGAATCACGTTGAAATCACGTAGGAATCACGTGGGAATCATGTGTCAATCATGTGGGAATCACGTGGGAATCACGTGGAAATCACTTGGGAATCATGTGTCAATCATGTGGGAATCACGTGCTAATCACGTGGGAATCACATGCGAATCACTTGTCAATCACGTGGGAATCACCTGGGAATCACGTAGGAATCTCGTGGGAATCACGTGTCAATTAGGTGGGTATCACGTGGGAATAACGTGGGAATCACGTTTCAGTCATGTGGGATTCACATGTCAATGACATGGGAATCACGTGGGAATCTCATGGGAATCACTTGGGAATCACAAGTCAATTAGGTGGGAATCACGTGGGCATCACGTCAAAATCACGTGTCAATCACAAGGGAATCACGTGGGAATCACTTGGGAATCACGATGGAATCACCTTTCAATCACAAGGGAATCACGTGGGAATGACGTGGGAATGACGTGGGAATGACGTGGGAATCACGTGTCAGTCACGTGGGAATCACGTGGGAATCACGAGGGAATCACGTTTCAATCACGAGGGAATCACGTGGGAATCACGTGGGAATCACGTGAGAATCACTTGTAAATCACGTGGGAGTCACGTGGGAATGACGTGTCAATTACGTGGAAAACACGAGGGAATTACGTGGGAATCACGTGTCAATCAAATGGGAATCACGAGGGAATCACGTGTCAATCACTTGGCAGTCATGTGGGAATCACGTGTCAACCACGAGGGAATCACGTGGGAATCATGTTTCAATCACGTGGAAATCACGTGGGAATCACGTGTCAATCACGAGGGAATCACGTGGGAATCATGTTTCAATCACGAGGAAATCACGTGGGAATCACGTGTCAATCACATGGGCATCACGTGGGCATCACATGCGAATCACATGGGAATCATGTGGGAATCACGTGGGAATCACGTGGGAATCACGTGGGAGTCACGTGGGAATCACGTGTCAATCACGTGGGAATCACGTGGGAATCACGTGTCAAGCATGCTGAAATCACTTGGGAATCACGTGGGAAACACGTGGGAATCACGTGGCAATCACGTGTCAATCACGTGGGAATCACGTGTCAGTCACGTGGGAATCACCTGGGAATCACGTGGAAATCACGTGGGAATCACGTGTGAATAACGTGGGAATCACAAGAGAATCACGTGGGAATCCTGTGGGCATCACGTGGGAATCACGTGTCAATCACGTGGGAATCACGTGGGAATCACGTGTGAATCACGTGTCAATCACGTGGGAATCACGTTGAAATCACGTAGGAATCACGTGGGAATCATGTGTCAATCATGTGGGAATCACGTGGGAAACATGTTGGAATCACGTGGGAATCATGTGTCAATCCCATGGGAATCACGTGCTAATCACGTGGGTATCACGTGCGAATCAGTTGCTATCACTTGTCAATCACGTGGGAATCACGTGGAAATCCCATGGGAATCACGTGGGAATCACGTGTCAATCACCCGGGAAGCACATGGGAATCAAGTGCGAATCACGTGTCAATCACGTGGCAATCACGTGGGAATCACGTGGGAATGTCGTGGGATTCACGTGGTAATCACTTGGGAATCACGTATCAATCACGTGGGAATTACTGGGTAATCACGTGGGAATCACGTTTCAGTCACTTGGAAATCACGTGGGAGTCACTTGGGAATCATGTGGGAATCACGTGTCAATCACATTGGAATCACGTGGGAATCACGTGGGAATCATGTGTCAATCACATTGGAATCACGTGGGAATCACGTGGGAATCACGTGGGAATCATGTGGGAATCACGTGGGAATCATGTGTCAATCACGTGGGAATCACGTGGAATCACGTGTCAATTACTTGGGAATCACTTGGGAATCACGTGAGAATCACGTGGGTATCACGTGGGAATCACGTGGGCATCACGTGGGAATCACGTGGGAATCATGGGGGAATCACGTGGGCATCATGTGTCAATCACGTGGGAATCACGTGGGAATCACGTGTCAATCACCTGGGAATCACATGGGAATCACGTGTCAATCACGTGGGAATCACGTGGGAATCACGTGTCAGTCATGTCGGAATCACGTGTCAATGACATGGGAATCACGTGGGAATCACGTGGGAAACACGAGGGAATCACGTTTCAATCACGAGGGAATCACGTGGTAATCACGTGGGAATCACGTGAGAATCACTTGTAAATCACGTGGGAATCACGTGGGAATGACGTGTCAATCATGTGGGAATCACGTGTCAAGCACGCTGAAATCACTTGGGAATCACGTGGGAAACACTTAGGAATCACGTGGGAATCACATGTCAATCACGTGCGAATCACGTGTCAGTCACGTGCGAATCACCTGGAATCACGTGTCAAGCACCCTGAAATCACTTGGGAATCACGTGGGAAACACGTGGGAATCACGTGGGAATCACGTGTCAATCACGTGGGAATCACGTTTCAGTCACGTGGGAATCACCTGGGATTCACGTGGGAATCCTGTGGGCATCACGTGGGAATCACGTGTCAATCACGTGGGAATCACGTGGGAATCACGTGTGAATCACGTGTCAATCACGTGGGAATCACGTTGAAATCACGTAGGAATCACGTGGGAATCATGTGTCAATCATGTGGGAATCACGTGGGAATCACGTGGAAATCACGTGGGAATCATGTGTCAATCATGTGGGAATCACGTGCTAATCACGTGGGAATCACGTGCGAATCACTTGTCAATCACGTCGGAATCACGTGGGAATCACGTAGGAATCTCGTGAGAATCACGTGTCATTTAGGTGGGTATCACGTGGGAATAACGTGGGAATCACGTTTCAGTCATGTGGGATTCACATGTCAATGACATGGGAATCACTTGGGAATCACAAGTCAATTAGGTGGGAATCACGTGGGCATCACGTCAGAATCACGTGTCAATCACGAGGGAATCACGTGGGAATCACTAGGGAATCACGATGGAATCACCCTTCAATCACGAGGGAATCACGTGGGAATGACGTGGGAATGACGTGGGAATGACGTGGGAATCACGTGTCAGTCACGTGGGAATCACGTGGGAATCACGAGGGAATCACGTTTCAATCACGAGGGAATCACGTGGGAATCACGTGAGAATCACTTGTAAATCACGTGGGAATCACGTGGGAATCACGTGTCAATCAAATGGGAATCACTAGGGAATCACGTGTCAATCACTTGGCAGTCATGGGGGAATCACGTGTCAATCACGAGGGAATCACGTGGGAATCATGTTTCAATCACGTGGAAATCACGTGGGAATCACGTGTCAATCACGAGGGAATCATGTGGGAATCATGTTTCAATCACGTGGAAATCACGTGGGAATCACGTGTCAATCACATGGGCATCACGTGGGCATCACATGCGAATCACATGGGAATCATGTGGGAATCACGTGGGAATCACGTGGGAATCACGTGGGAGTCACGTGTCAATCACGTGGGAATCACGTGGGAATCACGTGTCAAGCACGCTGAAATCACTTGGGAATCACGTGGGAAACACGTGGGAATCACGTGGCAATCACGTGTCAATCACGTGGGAATCACGTGGTAATCACGTGGGAATCACGTGTGAATAACGTGGGAATCACATGGGAATCACGTGGGAATCCTGTGGGCATCACGTGGAAATCACGTGTCAATCACGTGGGAATCACGTGGGAATCACGTGGGAATCACGTGTGAATCACGTGTCAATCACGTGGGAATCACGTTGAAATCACGTAGGAATCACGTGGGAATCATGTGTCAATCATGTGGGAATCACGTGGGAAACATGTTGGAATCACGTGGGAATCATGTGTCAATCCCATGGGAATCACGTGCTAATCACGTGGGTATCACGTGCGAATCAGTTGCAATCACTTGTCAATCACGTGGGAATCACGTGGGAATCCCATGGGAATCACGTGGGAATCACGTGTCAATCACCCGGGAAGCACATGGGAATCAAGTGGGAATCACGTGTCCATCACGTGGCAATCACGTGGGAATCACGTGGGAATGTCGTGGGAATCACGTGGGAATCACTTGGGAATCACGTACCAATCACGTGGGAATTACTGGGTAATCACGTGGGAATCACGTGTCAGTCACTTGGGAATCACGTGGGAGTCACGTGGGAATCATGTGGGAATCACGTGTAAATCACATTGGAATCACGTGGGAATCACGTGGGAATCATGTGTCAATCACGTGGGAATCACATGGGAATCACGTGTAAATTACTTGGGAATCACGTGGGAATCACGTGAGAATCACGTGGGTATCACGTGGGAATCACGTGGGCATCACGTGGGAATCATGTGGGAATCACGTGGGAATCATGGGGGAATCACGTGGGCATCATGTGTCAATCACGTGGGAATCACGTGGGAATCACGTGTCAATCACGTGGGAAACACGTGGGAATCACGTGTCAATCCAGTGGGAATCATGTGGGAATCACTTGGGAATCACGAGGGAATCACGTGGGAATGACGTGGGAATGAGGTGAGAATCACGTGTAACTCACGTCGGAATCACTTGGGAATGACGTGTCAATCACGTGGAAATCAAGTGGGAATCACGTGTCAATCACGTGGGAATCACGTGGGAATCACGTGAGAATCACTTGTAAATCACGTGGGAATCACGTGGGAATGACGTGTCAATCACGTGGGAATCACGTGGGAATCACGTGTCAAGCACGCTGAAATCACTTGGGAATCACTTGGGAAACACTTAGGAATCACGTGGGAATCATATGTCAATCACGTGGGAATCACGTGTCAGTCACGTGCGAATCACCTGGGAATCACGTGTCAAGCACCCTGAAATCACTTGGGAATCACGTGGGAAACACGTGGGAATCACGTGGGAATTACGTGTCAATCACGTGGGAATCACGTTTCAGTCACGTGGGAATCACCTGGGAATCACGTGGTAATCACGTGGGAATCACGTGTGAATAACGTGGGAATCACATGGGAATCACGTGGGAATCCTGTGGGCATCACGTGGGAATCACGTGTCAATCACGTGGGAATCACGTTGAAATCACGTAGGAATCACGTGGGAATCGTGTGTCAATCATGTGGGAATCCGATGGGAATCACGTGGGAATCACGTGTCAATCACCCGGGAAGCACATGGGAATCAAGTGGGAATCACGTGTCAATCACGTGGGAATCACGTGGGAATCACGTGGGAATCCCATGGGAATCACGTGGGAATCACGTGTCAATCACCCGGGAATCACATGGGAATCAAGTGGGAATCACGTGGCAATCACGTGGGAATCACGTGGGAATGTCGTGGGAATCACGTGGGAATCACTTGGGAATCACGTGTCAATCACGTGGGAATTAATGGGTAATCACGTTGGAATCACGTGTCAGTCACTTGGGAATCACGTGGGAGTCACGTGGGAATCACTTGGGAATCACGTGTCAATCACGTGGGAATTAATGGGTAATCACGTTGGAATCACGTGTCAGTCACTTGGGAATCACGTGGGAGTCACGTGGGAATCATGTGGGAATCACGTGTCAATCACATTGGAATCACGTGGGAATCACGTGGGAATCACGTGGGAATCATGTGGGAATTACGTGGGAATCACGTGTCAATCACGTGGGAATCACGTGGGAATCACGTGTGAATCACGTGTCAATCACGTGGGAATCACGTGGGAATCACGTGTGAATCACGTGTCAATCACGTGGGAATCACGTTGAAATCACGTAGGAATCACGTGGGAATCATGTGTCAATCATGTGGGAATCACGTGGGAATCACGTGGAAATCACTTGGGAATCATGTGTCAATCATGTGGGAATCACGTGCTAATCACGTGGGAATCACATGCGAATCACTTGTCAATCACGTGGGAATCACCTGGGAATCACGTAGGAATCTCGTGGGAATCACGTGTCAATTAGGTGGGTATCACGTGGGAATAACGTGGGAATCACGTTTCAGTCATGTGGGATTCACATGTCAATGACATGGGAATCACGTGGGAATCTCATGGGAATCACTTGGGAATCACAAGTCAATTAGGTGGGAATCACGTGGGCATCACGTCAAAATCACGTGTCAATCACAAGGGAATCACGTGGGAATCACTTGGGAATCACGATGGAATCACCTTTCAATCACAAGGGAATCACGTGGGAATGACGTGGGAATGACGTGGGAATGACGTGGGAATCACGTGTCAGTCACGTGGGAATCACGTGGGAATCACGAGGGAATCACGTTTCAATCACGAGGGAATCACGTGGGAATCACGTGGGAATCACGTGAGAATCACTTGTAAATCACGTGGGAGTCACGTGGGAATGACGTGTCAATTACGTGGAAAACACGAGGGAATTACGTGGGAATCACGTGTCAATCAAATGGGAATCACGAGGGAATCACGTGTCAATCACTTGGCAGTCATGTGGGAATCACGTGTCAACCACGAGGGAATCACGTGGGAATCATGTTTCAATCACGTGGAAATCACGTGGGAATCACGTGTCAATCACGAGGGAATCACGTGGGAATCATGTTTCAATCACGAGGAAATCACGTGGGAATCACGTGTCAATCACATGGGCATCACGTGGGCATCACATGCGAATCACATGGGAATCATGTGGGAATCACGTGGGAATCACGTGGGAATCACGTGGGAGTCACGTGGGAATCACGTGTCAATCACGTGGGAATCACGTGGGAATCACGTGTCAAGCATGCTGAAATCACTTGGGAATCACGTGGGAAACACGTGGGAATCACGTGGCAATCACGTGTCAATCACGTGGGAATCACGTGTCAGTCACGTGGGAATCACCTGGGAATCACGTGGAAATCACGTGGGAATCACGTGTGAATAACGTGGGAATCACAAGAGAATCACGTGGGAATCCTGTGGGCATCACGTGGGAATCACGTGTCAATCACGTGGGAATCACGTGGGAATCACGTGTGAATCACGTGTCAATCACGTGGGAATCACGTTGAAATCACGTAGGAATCACGTGGGAATCATGTGTCAATCATGTGGGAATCACGTGGGAAACATGTTGGAATCACGTGGGAATCATGTGTCAATCCCATGGGAATCACGTGCTAATCACGTGGGTATCACGTGCGAATCAGTTGCTATCACTTGTCAATCACGTGGGAATCACGTGGAAATCCCATGGGAATCACGTGGGAATCACGTGTCAATCACCCGGGAAGCACATGGGAATCAAGTGCGAATCACGTGTCAATCACGTGGGAATCACGTGGGAATGTCGTGGGATTCACGTGGTAATCACTTGGGAATCACGTATCAATCACGTGGGAATTACTGGGTAATCACGTGGGAATCACGTTTCAGTCACTTGGAAATCACGTGGGAGTCACTTGGGAATCATGTGGGAATCACGTGTCAATCACATTGGAATCACGTGGGAATCACGTGGGAATCATGTGTCAATCACGTGGGAATCACATGGGAATCACGTGTAAATTACTTGGGAATCACGTGGGAATCACGTGAGAATCACGTGTGTATCACGTGGGAATCACGTGGGCATCACGTGGGAATCATGTGGGAATCACGTGGGAATCATGGGGGAATCACGTGGGCATCATGTGTCAATCACGTGGGAATCACGTGTAAATTACTTGGGAATCACGTGGGAATCACGTGTCAATCACGTGGGAAACACGTGGGAATCACGTGTCAATCACGTGGGAATCACGTGGGAATCACGTGTCAGTCATGTCGGAATCACGTGTCAATGACATGGGAATCACGTGGGAATCACGTGGGAATCACGTGTCAATCCAGTGGGAATCACGTGGGAATCACGTGGGAATCACGAGGGAATCACGTGGGAATGACGTGGGAATGACGTGAGAATCACGTGTAACTCACGTCGGAATCACTTGGGAATGACGTGTCAATCACGTGGAAATCAAGTGGGAATCACGTGTCAATCACGTGGGAATCACGTGGGAATCACGTGAGAATCACTTGTAAATCACGTGGGAATCACGTGGGAATGACGTGTCAATCACGTGGGAATCACGTGGGAATCACGTGTCAAGCACGCTGAAATAACTTGGGAATCAAGTGGGAAACACTTAGGAATCACGTGGGAATCACGTGTCAATCACATGGGAATCACGTGTCAGTCACGTGCGAATCACCTGGGAATCACGTGTCAAGCACCCTGAAATCACTTGGGAATCACGTGGGAAACACGTGGGAATCACGTGGGAATTACGTGTCAATCACGTGGGAATCACGTTTCAGTCACGTGGGAATCACCTGGGAATCACGTGGTAATCACGTGGGAATCATGTGTGAATAACGTGGGAATCACATGGGAATCACGTGGGAATCCTGTGGGCATCACGTGGGAATCACGTGTCAATCACGTGTCAATCACGTGGGAATCACGTGGGAATCACGTGTGAATCACGTGTCAATCACGTGGGAATCACGTTGAAATCACGTAGGAATCACGTGGGAATCATGTGTCAATCATGTGGGAATCACGTGGGAATCACGTGGGAATCACGTATCAATCACGTGGGAATTACTGGGTAATCACGTGGGAATCACGTTTCAGTCACTTGGGAATCACGAGGGAGTCACTTGGGAATCATGTGGGAATCACGTGTCAATCACATTGGAATCACGTGGGAATCACGTGGGAATCACGTGGGAATCATGTGTCAATCACGTGGGAATCACATGGGAATCACGAGTAAATTACTTGGGAATCACGTGGGAATCACGTGAGAATCACGTGTCAATCACGTGGGAATCACGTGTCAATCACGTGTCAATCACGTGGGAATCACGTGGGAATCACATGTGAATCACGTGTCAATCACGTGGGAATCACGTTGAAATCACGTAGGAATCACGTGGGAATCATGTGTCAATCATGTGTGAATCACGTGGGAATCACGTGGGAATCACGTGGGAATCATGTGTCAATCATGTGGGAATCACGTGGGAATCACGTGGGAATCACGTGCGAATCACTTGTCAATCACGTGGGAATCACGTGGGAATCACGTGGGAATCACGTGTCAATCACGTGGGTATCACGTGGGAATCCCATGGGAATCACGTGGGAATCACGTGTCAATCACCCGGGAAGCACATGGGAATCAAGTGGGAATCACGTGACAATCACGTGGGAATCACGTGTCAAGCACCCTGAAATCACTTGGGAATCACGTGGGAAACACGTGGGAATCACGTGGGAATTACGTGTCAATCACGTGGGAATCACGTTTCAGTCACGTGGGAATCACCTGGGAATCACGTGGTAATCACGTGGGAATCACGTGTGAATAACGTGGGAATCACATGGGAATCACGTGGGAATCCTGTGGGCATCACGTGGGAATCACGTGTCAATCACGTGGGAATCACGTTGAAATCACGTAGGAATCACGTGGGAATCGTGTGTCAATCATGTGGGAATCCGATGGGAATCACGTGGGAATCACGTGTCAATCACCCGGGAAGCACATGGGAATCAAGTGGGAATCACGTGTCAATCACGTGGGAATCACGTGGGAATCACGTGGGAATCCCATGGGAATCACGTGGGAATCACGTGTCAATCACCCGGGAATCACATGGGAATCAAGTGGGAATCACGTGGCAATCACGTGGGAATCACGTGGGAATGTCGTGGGAATCACGTGGGAATCACTTGGGAATCACGTGTCAATCACGTGGGAATTAATGGGTAATCACGTTGGAATCACGTGTCAGTCACTTGGGAATCACGTGGGAGTCACGTGGGAATCACTTGGGAATCACGTGTCAATCACGTGGGAATTAATGGGTAATCACGTTGGAATCACGTGTCAGTCACTTGGGAATCACGTGGGAGTCACGTGGGAATCATGTGGGAATCACGTGTCAATCACATTGGAATCACGTGGGAATCACGTGGGAATCACGTGGGAATCATGTGGGAATTACGTGGGAATCACGTGTCAATCACGTGGGAATCACGTGGGAATCACGTGTGAATCACGTGTCAATCACGTGGGAATCACGTGGGAATCACGTGTGAATCACGTGTCAATCACGTGGGAATCACGTTGAAATCACGTAGGAATCACGTGGGAATCATGTGTCAATCATGTGGGAATCACGTGGGAATCACGTGGAAATCACTTGGGAATCATGTGTCAATCATGTGGGAATCACGTGCTAATCACGTGGGAATCACATGCGAATCACTTGTCAATCACGTGGGAATCACCTGGGAATCACGTAGGAATCTCGTGGGAATCACGTGTCAATTAGGTGGGTATCACGTGGGAATAACGTGGGAATCACGTTTCAGTCATGTGGGATTCACATGTCAATGACATGGGAATCACGTGGGAATCTCATGGGAATCACTTGGGAATCACAAGTCAATTAGGTGGGAATCACGTGGGCATCACGTCAAAATCACGTGTCAATCACAAGGGAATCACGTGGGAATCACTTGGGAATCACGATGGAATCACCTTTCAATCACAAGGGAATCACGTGGGAATGACGTGGGAATGACGTGGGAATGACGTGGGAATCACGTGTCAGTCACGTGGGAATCACGTGGGAATCACGAGGGAATCACGTTTCAATCACGAGGGAATCACGTGGGAATCACGTGGGAATCACGTGAGAATCACTTGTAAATCACGTGGGAGTCACGTGGGAATGACGTGTCAATTACGTGGAAAACACGAGGGAATTACGTGGGAATCACGTGTCAATCAAATGGGAATCACGAGGGAATCACGTGTCAATCACTTGGCAGTCATGTGGGAATCACGTGTCAACCACGAGGGAATCACGTGGGAATCATGTTTCAATCACGTGGAAATCACGTGGGAATCACGTGTCAATCACGAGGGAATCACGTGGGAATCATGTTTCAATCACGAGGAAATCACGTGGGAATCACGTGTCAATCACATGGGCATCACGTGGGCATCACATGCGAATCACATGGGAATCATGTGGGAATCACGTGGGAATCACGTGGGAATCACGTGGGAGTCACGTGGGAATCACGTGTCAATCACGTGGGAATCACGTGGGAATCACGTGTCAAGCATGCTGAAATCACTTGGGAATCACGTGGGAAACACGTGGGAATCACGTGGCAATCACGTGTCAATCACGTGGGAATCACGTGTCAGTCACGTGGGAATCACCTGGGAATCACGTGGAAATCACGTGGGAATCACGTGTGAATAACGTGGGAATCACAAGAGAATCACGTGGGAATCCTGTGGGCATCACGTGGGAATCACGTGTCAATCACGTGGGAATCACGTGGGAATCACGTGTGAATCACGTGTCAATCACGTGGGAATCACGTTGAAATCACGTAGGAATCACGTGGGAATCATGTGTCAATCATGTGGGAATCACGTGGGAAACATGTTGGAATCACGTGGGAATCATGTGTCAATCCCATGGGAATCACGTGCTAATCACGTGGGTATCACGTGCGAATCAGTTGCTATCACTTGTCAATCACGTGGGAATCACGTGGAAATCCCATGGGAATCACGTGGGAATCACGTGTCAATCACCCGGGAAGCACATGGGAATCAAGTGCGAATCACGTGTCAATCACGTGGCAATCACGTGGGAATCACGTGGGAATGTCGTGGGATTCACGTGGTAATCACTTGGGAATCACGTATCAATCACGTGGGAATTACTGGGTAATCACGTGGGAATCACGTTTCAGTCACTTGGAAATCACGTGGGAGTCACTTGGGAATCATGTGGGAATCACGTGTCAATCACATTGGAATCACGTGGGAATCACGTGGGAATCATGTGTCAATCACGTGGGAATCACATGGGAATCACGTGTAAATTACTTGGGAATCACGTGGGAATCACGTGAGAATCACGTGTGTATCACGTGGGAATCACGTGGGCATCACGTGGGAATCATGTGGGAATCACGTGGGAATCATGGGGGAATCACGTGGGCATCATGTGTCAATCACGTGGGAATCACGTGTAAATTACTTGGGAATCACGTGGGAATCACGTGTCAATCACGTGGGAAACACGTGGGAATCACGTGTCAATCACGTGGGAATCACGTGGGAATCACGTGTCAGTCATGTCGGAATCACGTGTCAATGACATGGGAATCACGTGGGAATCACGTGGGAATCACGTGTCAATCCAGTGGGAATCACGTGGGAATCACGTGGGAATCACGAGGGAATCACGTGGGAATGACGTGGGAATGACGTGAGAATCACGTGTAACTCACGTCGGAATCACTTGGGAATGACGTGTCAATCACGTGGAAATCAAGTGGGAATCACGTGTCAATCACGTGGGAATCACGTGGGAATCACGTGAGAATCACTTGTAAATCACGTGGGAATCACGTGGGAATGACGTGTCAATCACGTGGGAATCACGTGGGAATCACGTGTCAAGCACGCTGAAATAACTTGGGAATCAAGTGGGAAACACTTAGGAATCACGTGGGAATCACGTGTCAATCACATGGGAATCACGTGTCAGTCACGTGCGAATCACCTGGGAATCACGTGTCAAGCACCCTGAAATCACTTGGGAATCACGTGGGAAACACGTGGGAATCACGTGGGAATTACGTGTCAATCACGTGGGAATCACGTTTCAGTCACGTGGGAATCACCTGGGAATCACGTGGTAATCACGTGGGAATCATGTGTGAATAACGTGGGAATCACATGGGAATCACGTGGGAATCCTGTGGGCATCACGTGGGAATCACGTGTCAATCACGTGTCAATCACGTGGGAATCACGTGGGAATCACGTGTGAATCACGTGTCAATCACGTGGGAATCACGTTGAAATCACGTAGGAATCACGTGGGAATCATGTGTCAATCATGTGGGAATCACGTGGGAATCACGTGGGAATCACGTATCAATCACGTGGGAATTACTGGGTAATCACGTGGGAATCACGTTTCAGTCACTTGGGAATCACGAGGGAGTCACTTGGGAATCATGTGGGAATCACGTGTCAATCACATTGGAATCACGTGGGAATCACGTGGGAATCACGTGGGAATCATGTGTCAATCACGTGGGAATCACATGGGAATCACGAGTAAATTACTTGGGAATCACGTGGGAATCACGTGAGAATCACGTGTCAATCACGTGGGAATCACGTGTCAATCACGTGTCAATCACGTGGGAATCACGTGGGAATCACATGTGAATCACGTGTCAATCACGTGGGAATCACGTTGAAATCACGTAGGAATCACGTGGGAATCATGTGTCAATCATGTGTGAATCACGTGGGAATCACGTGGGAATCACGTGGGAATCATGTGTCAATCATGTGGGAATCACGTGGGAATCACGTGGGAATCACGTGCGAATCACTTGTCAATCACGTGGGAATCACGTGGGAATCACGTGGGAATCACGTGTCAATCACGTGGGTATCACGTGGGAATCCCATGGGAATCACGTGGGAATCACGTGTCAATCACCCGGGAAGCACATGGGAATCAAGTGGGAATCACGTGACAATCACGTGGGAATCACGTGGGAATGTCGTGGGAATCACGTGGGAATCACTTGGGAATCACGTGTCAATCACGTGGGAATTACTGGGTAATCACGTGGGAATCACGTGTCAGTCACTTGGGAATCACGTGGGAGTCACGTGGGAATCATGTGGGAATCACGTGTCAATCACATTGGAATCACGTGGGAATCACGTGGGAATCACGTGGGAATCATGTGGGAATTACGTGGGAATCATGTGTCAATCACGTGGGAATCACGTGGGAATAACGTGGGAATCACCTTTCAGTCATGTAGGATTCACATGTCAATGACATGGGAATCACGTGGGAATCCTGTGGGCATCACGTGGGAATCACGTGTCAATCACGTGGGAATCACGTGGGAATCACGTGTGAATCACGTGTCAATCACTTGGGAATCACGCGGGAATCACGTGTGAATCACGTGTCAATCACGAGGGAATCACGTGGGAATCATGTTTCAATCACGTGGAAATCACGTGGGAATCACGTGGGAGTCACGTGAGAATCACGTGTCAATCACGTGGGAATCACGTGGGAATCACGTGTCAAGCACGCTGAAATCACTTGGGAATCACGTGGGCATCACATGCGAATCACATGGGAATCATGTGGGAATCACGTGGGAATCACGTGGGAATCACGTGGGAGTCACGTGGGAATCACGTGTCAATCACGTTGGAATCACGTGGGAATCACGTGTCAAGCACGCTGAAATCACTTGGGAATCACGTGGGAAACACGTGGGAATCACGTGGCAATCACGTGTCAATCACGTGGGAATCACGTGTCAGTCACGTGGGAATCACGTGGAATCTCGTGTGAATAACGTGGGAATCACATGGGAATCACGTGGGAATCCTGTGGGCATCACGTGGGAATCACGTGTCAATCACGTGGGAATCACGTGGGAATCACGTGTGAATCACGTGTCAATCACGTGGGAATCACGTTGAAATCACGTAGGAATCACGTGGGAATCATGTGTCAATCATGTGGGAATCACGTGGGAAACATGTTGGAATCACGTGGGAATCACGTGTCAATCCCATGGGAATCACGTGCTAATCACGTGGGTATCACGTGCGAATCAGTTGCAATCACTTGTCAATCACGTGGGAATCACGTGGGAATCCCATGGGAATCACGTGGGAATCACGTGTCAATCACCCGGGAAGCACATGGGAATCAAGTGGGAATCACGTGTCAATCACGTGGCAATCACGTGGGAATCACGTGGGAATGTCGTGGGAATCACGTGGGAATCACTTGGGAATCACGCACCAATCACGTGGGAATTACTGGGTAATCACGTGGGAATCACGTGTCAGTCACTTGGGAATCACGTGGGAGTCACGTGGGAATCATGTGGGAATCACGTGTCAATCACATTGGAATCACGTGGGAATCACGTGGGAATCACGTGGGAATCAGGTGGGAATCACGTGGGAATCATGTGTCAATCACGTGGGAATCACGTGGGAATCACGTGTCAATTACTTGGGAAACACGTGGGAATCACGTGAGAATCACGTGGGTATCACGTGGGAATCACGTGGGCATCACGTGGGAATCACGTGGGAATCATGGGGGAATCACGTGGGCATCATGTGTCAATCACGTGGGAATCACGTGGGAATCACGTGTCATTCACGTGGGAATCACATGGGAATCACGTGTCAATCACGTGGGAATCACGTGGGAATCACGTGTCAGTCATGTCGGAATCACGTGTCATTGACATGGGAATCACGTGGGAATCACGTGGGAAACACGAGGGAATCACGTTTCAATCACGAGGGAATCACGTGGTAATCACGTGGTAATCACGTGAGAATCACTTGTAAATCACGTGTGAATCACGTGGGAATGACGTGTCAATCACGTGGGAATCACGTGGGAATCACGTGTCAAGCACGCTGAAATCACTTGGGAATCACGTGGGAAACACGTGGGAATCACGTGGGAATCACGTGTCAATCACGTGGGAATCACGTGTCAGTCACGTGCGAATCACCTGGGAATCACGTGTCAAGCACCCTTAAATCACTTGGGAATCACGTTGGAAACACGTGGGAATCACGTGGGAATTACGTGTCAATCACGTGGGAATCACGTTTCAGTCACGTGGGAATCACCTGGGAATCACGTGGTAATCACGTGGGAATCACGTGTGAATAACGTGGGAATCACATGGGAATCACGTGGGAATCCTGTGGGCATCACGTGGGAATCACGTGTCAATCACGTGTCAATCACGTGGGAATCACGTGGGAATCACGTGTGAATCACGTGTCAATCACGTGGGAATCACGTTGAAATCACGTAGGAATCACGTGGGAATCATGTGTCAATCATGTGGGAATCACGTGGGAATCACGTGGGAATCACGTGGGAATCATGTGTCAATCATGTGGGAATCATGTGCTAATCACGTGGGAATCACGTGCGAATCACTTGTCAATCACGTGGGAATCACGTGGGAATCACGTGGGAATCACGTGTCAATCACGTGGGAATCACGTGGGAATCCCATGGGAATCACGTGGGAATCACGTGTCAATCACCCGGGAAGCACATGGGAATCAAGTGGGAATCACGTGGCAATCACGTGAAAATCACGTGGGAATGTCGTGGGAATCACGTGGGAATCACTTGGGAATCACGTGTCAATCACGTGGGAATTACTGGGTAATCACGTGGGAATCACGTGTCAGTCACTTGGGAATCACGTGGGAGTCACGTGGGAATCATGTGGGAATCACGTGTCAGTCACATTGGAATCACGTGGGAATCACGTGGGAATCATGTGGGAATTACGTGGGAATCATGTGTCAATCACGTGGGAATCACGTGGGAATCACGTGTCAATTACGTGGGAATCACGTGGGAATCACGTGAGAATCACGTGGGTATCACGTGGGAATCACGTGGGCATCACGTGGGAATCACGTGGGAATCATGTGGGAATCACGTGTCAATCACGTGGGAATCACGTGGGAATCACGTGTCAATCACGTGGGAATCACGTGGGAATCACGTGTCAGTCATGTCGGAATCACGTGTCAATGACATGGGAATCACGTGGGAATCACGTGGGAATCACGTGTCAATTAGGTGGGAATCACGTGAGAATCACATGGGTATCACGTGTCAATCCAGTGGGAATCACGTGGGAATCACTTGGGAATCACGAGGGAATCACGTGGGAATGACGTGGGAATGACGTGAGAATCACGTGTAACTCACGTCGGTATCATTTGGGAATGACGTGTCAATCACGTGGAGATCAAGTGGGAATCACGTGTCAATCACGTGGGAATCACGTGGGAATCACGTGTCAATCACGTGGGAAACACGTGGGAATCACGTGTCAATCACGTGGGAATCACGTGTGAATCATGTGGGAATCACGTAGGAATCACGTGGAATTCACGTGTCAATCACGTGGGAATCACTTGGGAATCACGAGGGAATCAGGTGGGAATGACGTGGGAATGACGTGAGAATCACGTGTAACTCACGTCAGAATCACTTGGGAATGACGTGTCAATCACTTGGAGATCAAGTGGGAATCACGTGTCAATCACGTGGGAATCACGTTGAAATCACGTAGGAATCACGTGGGAATCATGTGTCAATCATGTGGGAATCACGTGGGAATCACGTGGGAATCACGTGGGAATCATGTGTCAATCATGTGGGAATCACGTGCTAATCACGTGGGAATCACGTGCGAATCACTTGTCAATCACGTGGGAATCACGTGGGAATCACGTGGGAATCACGTGTCAATCACGTGGGAATAACGTGGGAATCCCATGGGAATCACGTGGGAATCACGTGTCAATCACCCGGGAAGCACATGGGAATCAAGTGGGAATCACGTGGCAATCACGTGAAAATCACGTGGGAATGTCGTGGGAATCACGTGGGAATCACTTGGGAATCACGTGTCAATCACGTGGGAATTACTGGGTAATCACGTGGGAATCACGTGTCAGTCACTTGGGAATCACGTGGGAGTCACGTGGGAATCATGTGGGAATCACGTGTCAATCACATTGGAATCACGTGGGAATCACGTGGGAATCACGTGGGAATCATGTGGGAATTACGTGGGAATCATGTGTCAATCACGTGGGAATCACGTGGGAATCACGTGTCAATTACGTGGGAATCACGTGGGAATCACGTGAGAATCACGTGGGTATCACGTGGGAATCACGTGGGCATCACGTGGGAATCACGTGGGAATCATGTGGGAATCACGTGGGAATCACGTGTCAATCACGTGGGAATCACGTGGGAATCACGTGTCAATCACGTGGGAATCACGTGGGAATCACGTGTCAGTCATGTCGGAATCACGTGTCAATGACATGGGAATCACGTGGGAATCACGTGGGAATCACGTGTCAATTAGGTGGGAATCACGTGAGAATCACATGGGTATCACGTGTCAATCCAGTGGGAATCACGTGGGAATCACTTGGGAATCACGAGGGAATCACGTGGGAATGACGTGGGAATGACGTGAGAATCACGTGTAACTCACGTCGGTATCATTTGGGAATGACGTGTCAATCACGTGGAGATCAAGTGGGAATCACGTGTCAATCACGTGGGAATCACGTGGGAATCACGTGTCAATCACGTGGGAAACACGTGGGAATCACGTGTCAATCACGTGGGAATCACGTGTGAATCATGTGGGAATCACGTAGGAATCACGTGGAATTCACGTGTCAATCACGTGGGAATCACTTGGGAATCACGAGGGAATCACGTGGGAATGACGTGGGAATGACGTGAGAATCACGTGTAACTCACGTCGGAATCACTTGGGAATGACGTGTCAATCACGTGGAGATCAAGTGGGAATCACGTGTCAATCACGTGGGAATCACGTGGGAATCATGTGTCAATCACGTGGGAATCACGTGGCAATCCCATGGGAATCACGTGGGAATCACGTGTCAATCACCCGGGAAGCACATGGGAATCAAGTGGGAATCACGTGGCAATCACGTGGGAATCACGTGGGAATGTCGTGGGAATCACGTGGGAATCACTTGGGAATCACGTGTCAATCACGTGGGAATTACTGGGTAATCACGTGGGAATCACGTGTCAGTCACTTGGGAATCACGTGGGAGTCACGTGGGAATCATGTGGGAATCACGTGTCAATCACATTGGAATCACGTGGGAATCACGTGGGAATCACGTGGGAATCATGTGGGAATTACGTGGGAATCATGTGTCAATCACGTGGGAATCACGTGGGAATCACGTGTCAATTACGTGGGAATCACGTGGGAATCACGAGAGAATAACGTGGGTATCACGTGGGAATCACGTGGGCATCACGTGGGAATCACGTGGGAATCACGTGGGAATCATGTGGGAATCACGTGGGAATCACGTGTCAATCACGTGGGAATCACCTGGGAATCACGTGTCAATCACGTGGGAATCACCTGGGAATCACGTGTCAATCACGTGGGAATGAAGTGGGAAGCACGTGGGAATCACGTGTCAATCAAGTAGGAATCATGTGGGAATCACGTGTCAATCACTTGGCAGTCATGTGGGAATCACGTGTCAATCACGAGGGAATCATGTGGGAATCATGTTTCAATCATGTGGAAATCACGTGGGAATCACGTGTCAATCATTAGGGAATCACGTGGGAATCATGTTCAATCACGTGGGAATCACGTGTCAATCACATGGGCATCACGTGGGCATCACGTGCGAATCACATGGGAATCATGTGGCAATCACGTGGGAATCACGCTGGAATCACGTGTCAATCACAAGTGAATCACGAGGGAATCACGTGGGAATCACGTGGGAATCACGAGGCAATGACGAGACAATTATTTGGGAAACACGTGGGAATCACGTGTCACTCACCTGGGAATCACGTGGGAATCATGTGGGAATCACAGGTCAATCACATGGGAATCACGTGGAAATCACGTGTCAATCATGTGGGAATCACGTGGGAATCATGTGGGAATCACAGCTCAATCACGTGGGAATCACCTTTCAATCACGTGGAAATCACGTGGGAAACACGTGTCAATCACAAGTGAATCACGAGGGAATCACGTGGGAATCACGTTGCAATCTCGTGGAAATCATGTGGGAATCACGTGGGAATCACGTTGGAATCACGTGGGAATGACGTGACAATCATTTGGGAATCACGTGGGAATCGCGTATCAATCATGTGTGAATCACGAGGGAATCACATTTGAATCACGTGTCAATCACGTGGGAATCACGTGGGAATCAATTGGAAATCACGTGTCAATCACGTGGGAATCACATGGGAATCACATGGGAATCACGTGTCAATCACTTGGTAATCACGTGGGAATCACATGGGAATCACGTGAGAATCACGTGGGAGTCACGTGTCAATCACGTGGGAATCACGTGTCAATCAAGTGGAAAATCGTGGGAATAAGGTGGGAATCACGTGTCAATCACTTGGGAATCACGTTGGAATCACATGGGAATGACGTGAGAATCACGTGGGAATCACGTGTCAATCACTTGGGAATCATGTGGGAATCACGTGTCATTCACGTGGAAAACATGTAGGAATCACGATCAATCACGTGGGAATCAATTGGGAATCACATGGGAATCAAGTGGGAATCACGTGTCAATCACATGGGAATCACGTGAGAATCACGTGGGAATCACGTGTGAATCACGTGGGAATCACGTGTCAATCATGTGGGAAACACGTGGGAATCATTTGCGAATCACGTGGGAATCATGCGTCAGTCACGTGGGAAACACGTGGGAGTCACGTGGGAATCACTTGGGAATCACGATGGAATCACCCTTCAATCACGAGGGAATCACTTGGGAATGACGTGGGAATCACGTGGGAATCACGTGTGAATCACGTGGGCATCACGTGCGAATCACATGGGAATCATGTGGGAATCACGTGGGAATCACGTGGAAATCACTTGGGAGTCACGCTGGAATCACGTGTCAATCACGTGGGAATCACGTGAGAATCACGTGTCAAGCACGCTGAAATCATGTGGGAATCACGTGGGAAACACGTGGGAATCACGAGTCAATTATGTGGGAATCACGTGGGAATCACGTGGGAATCACGTTTCAGTCATGTGGGATTCACGTGTCAATGACATGGGAATCACGTGGGAATCTCATGGGAATCTCGTGGGAATCACAAGTCAATTAGGTGGGAATCACGTGGGAATCACGTGGGAATCATGTGTCAATCACGTGGGAATCACGTGGGAATCACTTGGGAATCACGATGGAATCCCCCTTCAATCACGAGGGAATCACGTGGGAATGACGTGGGAATGACGTGGGAATGACGTGGGAATCACGTGTCAGTCACGTGGGAATCACGTGGGAATCACGTGGGAATCACGAGGGAATCACGTTTCAATCACGAGGGAATCACGTGGGAATCACGTGGAAATCACGTGAGAATCACTTGTAAATCACGTGGGAATCACGTGGGAATGACGTGTCAATCACGTGAAAATCAGGTGGAAATTACGTGTCAATCACGTGTGAATCACGTGGGAATCACGTGTCAATCACGTGGGAATGAAGTGGGAAGCACGTGGGAATCACGTGTCAATCAAGTGGGAATCATGTGGGAATCACGTGTCAATCACTTGGCAGTCATGTGGGAATCATGTGTCAATCACGAGGGAATCATGTGGGAATCATGTTTCAATCACGTGGAAATCACATGGGAATCACGTGTCAATCACTAGGGAATCACGTGGGAATCATGTTCAATCACGTGGGAATCACGTGTCAATCACATGGGCATCACGTGGGCATCACGTGGGAATCACATGGAAATCATGTGGCAATCACGTGGGAATCACGCTGGAATCACGTGTCAATCACGTGGGAATCACATGGGAGTCACGTGTCAATCACAAGTGAATCACGAGGGAATCACGTGAGAATCATGTGGGAATCATCTGTCAATTACGTGGGAATCACGTGGGCATCACGTGCGAATCACATGGAAATCATGTGGCAATCACGTGGGAATCACGCTGGAATCACGTGTCAATCACGTGGGAATCACGCTGAAATCACATGTCAATTAGGTGGGAATCACGTGGGAATCACGTGGGAATCACGTGGGAATCACGTGGCAGTGACGAGACAATTATTTGGGAATCACATGGGATTCACGTGTCAATCTCTTGGGAATCACGTGGGAATCACGTGTCAATCACGTGCGAATCACGTGTCAATCACGTGGCAATCACGTGGGAATCACGCTGGAATCACGTGTCAATCACGTGCGAATCACGTGTAAATCATGTGGGAATCACGTGGAAATCACTTGGGAATCACCTTTCAATCACGTGGAAATCACGTGGGAATCACGTGTCAATCACAAGTGAATCACGAGGGAATCACGTGGGAATCATGTGGGAATCATGTGTCAGTTAGGTGGGAATCACGTGGGAATCACGAGGGAATCACATGGGAATCACGTGGCAATGACGAGACAATTATTTGGGAAACACGTGGGAATCACGTGTCACTCACCTGGGAATCACGTGGGAATCATGTGGGAATCACAGGTCAATCACGTGGGAATCACGTTTGAATCACGTGGGAATCACGTGAAAATCACGTGTCAATCACGTGGGAATCACGTGGGAATCATGTGGGAATCACAGGTCAATCACGTGGGAATCACGTGGAAATCACATGTCACTCACTTGGGATTCACGTGAGTATCATGTGGGAATCACAGGTCAATCACGTGGGAATCACGTTGGAATCACGTGGGAATCACTTGGCAATCATGTGGGAATCACGTGGGAATCTCGTGGCAATCTCGTGGGAATCATGTGGGAATCACGTGGGAATCACGTTGGAATCACGTGGGAATGACGTGACAATCATTTGGTAATCACGTGGGAATCACGTGTCAATCACGTGGGAATCACGTGGGAATCACGTGGGAATTACGTGGGAATCAAGTGGAAATCACGTGTCAATCACGTGTCAATCACGAGGGAATAACGTGGGAATCATGTTTCAATCACATGGAAATCACGTGGGAATCACGTGTCAATCACTAGGGAATCACGTGGGAATCATGTTCAATCACGTGGGAATCATGTGTCAATCACATGGGCATCACGTGGGCATCACGTGCGAATCACATGGGAATCATGTGGCAATCACGTGGGAATAACGCTGGAATCACGTGTCAATCACGTGGGAATCACGTGGGAATCACTTGGCAGTCATGTGGTAATCACGTGGAAATCACGTGGGAATCACCTTTCAATCACGTGGGAATCACGTGTAAATCAGAAGTGAATCCGAGGGAATCACGTGGGAATCACGTGCGAATCACGTGTCAATTAGGTGGGAATCACGTGGGAATCACGTGGGAATCACGTGGCAGTGACGAGACAATTATTTGGGAATCACGTGGGAATCACGTGTCACTCACCTGGGAATCATGTGGGAATCATGTAGGAATCACGGGTCAATCACGTGGGAATCACGTGTGAATCACGTGGGTATCACGTGTCAATCACGTGGGAATCACGTGGGAATCACGTGTCAATCACTTGGGAATCACGTGGGATCACGTGTCAATCACGTGCGAATCACGTGTCAATCACGTGGCAATCACGTGGGAATCACGTGGAAATCACATGTCAATCATGTGAGAATCACATGGAAATCACGTGGGAATGACATTTCAATCACGTGGAAATCACTTGGGAATCACGTGTCAATCACAAGTGAATCACGAGGGAATCACGTGGGAATCACGTGGGAATCACGTGTCAATTAGGTGGGAATCACGTGGGAATCACGTGGCAATGACGAGACAATTATTTGGGAATCACGTGTCACTCACCTGGGGATCACGTGGGAATCACGTGGGAATCACATGTCAATCACGTGGGAATCTCGTTGGAATCACGTGGGAATCACTTGGCAATCACGTGTCATTCACGTGGGAATCACGTGGGAATCACGTGGGAATCACGTGGCAATCTCGTGGGAATCATGTCGGAATCACTTGGGAATCACGTTGGAATCACGTGGGAATGACGTGACAATCATTTGGGAATCACGGGGGAATCGCGTATCAATCATGTGTGAATCACGAGGGAATCACGTTTGAATCCCGTGTCAATCACGTGGGAATCACGTGGGAATTACGTGGGAATCAAGTGGAAATCACGTGTCACTCACGTGGGAATCACGTGGGAATCACATGGGAATCACGTGTCAATCACTTGGTAATCACGTGGAAATCACGCGGGAATCACATGGGAATCACGTGAGAATCACGTGGGAATCACATGGAAATCATGTGGCAATCACGTGGGAATCACGCTGGAATCACGTGTCAATCACGTGGGAATCACATGGGAGTCACGTGTCAATCACAAGTGAATCACGAGGGAATCACGTGAGAATCATGTGGGAATCATCTGTCAATTACGTGGGAATCACGTGGGCATCACGTGCGAATCACATGGAAATCATGTGGCAATCACGTGGGAATCACGCTGGAATCACGTGTCAATCACGTGGGAATCACGCTGAAATCACATGTCAATTAGGTGGGAATCACGTGGGAATCACGTGGGAATCACGTGGGAATCACGTGGCAGTGACGAGACAATTATTTGGGAATCACATGGGATTCACGTGTCAATCTCTTGGGAATCACGTGGGAATCACGTGTCAATCACGTGCGAATCACGTGTCAATCACGTGGCAATCACGTGGGAATCACGCTGGAATCACGTGTCAATCACGTGCGAATCACGTGTAAATCATGTGGGAATCACGTGGAAATCACTTGGGAATCACCTTTCAATCACGTGGAAATCACGTGGGAATCACGTGTCAATCACAAGTGAATCACGAGGGAATCACGTGGGAATCATGTGGGAATCATGTGTCAGTTAGGTGGGAATCACGTGGGAATCACGAGGGAATCACATGGGAATCACGTGGCAATGACGAGACAATTATTTGGGAAACACGTGGGAATCACGTGTCACTCACCTGGGAATCACGTGGGAATCATGTGGGAATCACAGGTCAATCACGTGGGAATCACGTTTGAATCACGTGGGAATCACGTGAAAATCACGTGTCAATCACGTGGGAATCACGTGGGAATCATGTGGGAATCACAGGTCAATCACGTGGGAATCACGTGGAAATCACATGTCACTCACTTGGGATTCACGTGAGTATCATGTGGGAATCACAGGTCAATCACGTGGGAATCACGTTGGAATCACGTGGGAATCACTTGGCAATCATGTGGGAATCACGTGGGAATCTCGTGGCAATCTCGTGGGAATCATGTGGGAATCACGTTGGAATCACGTGGGAATGACGTGACAATCATTTGGTAATCACGTGGGAATCACGTGTCAATCACGTGGGAATCACGTGGGAATCACGTGGGAATTACGTGGGAATCAAGTGGAAATCACGTGTCAATCACGTGTCAATCACGAGGGAATAACGTGGGAATCATGTTTCAATCACATGGAAATCACGTGGGAATCACGTGTCAATCACTAGGGAATCACGTGGGAATCATGTTCAATCACGTGGGAATCATGTGTCAATCACATGGGCATCACGTGGGCATCACGTGCGAATCACATGGGAATCATGTGGCAATCACGTGGGAATAACGCTGGAATCACGTGTCAATCACGTGGGAATCACGTGGGAATCACTTGGCAGTCATGTGGTAATCACGTGGAAATCACGTGGGAATCACCTTTCAATCACGTGGGAATCACGTGTAAATCAGAAGTGAATCCGAGGGAATCACGTGGGAATCACGTGCGAATCACGTGTCAATTAGGTGGGAATCACGTGGGAATCACGTGGGAATCACGTGGCAGTGACGAGACAATTATTTGGGAATCACGTGGGAATCACGTGTCACTCACCTGGGAATCATGTGGGAATCATGTAGGAATCACGGGTCAATCACGTGGGAATCACGTGTGAATCACGTGGGTATCACGTGTCAATCACGTGGGAATCACGTGGGAATCACGTGTCAATCACTTGGGAATCACGTGGGATCACGTGTCAATCACGTGCGAATCACGTGTCAATCACGTGGCAATCACGTGGGAATCACGTGGAAATCACATGTCAATCATGTGAGAATCACATGGAAATCACGTGGGAATGACATTTCAATCACGTGGAAATCACTTGGGAATCACGTGTCAATCACAAGTGAATCACGAGGGAATCACGTGGGAATCACGTGGGAATCACGTGTCAATTAGGTGGGAATCACGTGGGAATCACGTGGCAATGACGAGACAATTATTTGGGAATCACGTGTCACTCACCTGGGGATCACGTGGGAATCACGTGGGAATCACATGTCAATCACGTGGGAATCTCGTTGGAATCACGTGGGAATCACTTGGCAATCACGTGTCATTCACGTGGGAATCACGTGGGAATCACGTGGGAATCACGTGGCAATCTCGTGGGAATCATGTCGGAATCACTTGGGAATCACGTTGGAATCACGTGGGAATGACGTGACAATCATTTGGGAATCACGGGGGAATCGCGTATCAATCATGTGTGAATCACGAGGGAATCACGTTTGAATCCCGTGTCAATCACGTGGGAATCACGTGGGAATTACGTGGGAATCAAGTGGAAATCACGTGTCACTCACGTGGGAATCACGTGGGAATCACATGGGAATCACGTGTCAATCACTTGGTAATCACGTGGAAATCACGCGGGAATCACATGGGAATCACGTGAGAATCACGTGGGAGTCACGTGTCAATCACGTGGGAATAACGTGTCAATCAAGTGGGAAATCGTGGGAATAAGGTGGGTATCACGTGTCAATCACTTGGGAATCACGTGGGAATCACATGGGAATCACGTGAGAATCACGTGGAAATCACGTGTCAATCACTTGGGAATCACGTGGGAATCACGTGGGAAGCACGGGTCATTCACGTGGGAAACATGTAGGAATCACGAGTCAATCGCGTGGGAATCACTTGGGAATCAAATGGGAATCACGTGGGAATCACGTGGCAATCACGTGGGAATCAAGTGGTAATCACGGGTCAAGCACGTGGGAATCACGTGGGATATCGTGTCAATCACGTGGGCATCACGTGTCACTCACGTGGGAATCACGTGGGAATCACGTGGGAATGACGTGGGAATCACGTGTCAATCACGTGGGAATCACGTGGGAATCACTTGGGAGTCACGTGGGAATCACGTGTCAATCACGTGGAATCACGTGGGAATCACGTGTCAAGCACGCTGAAATTATGTGGGAATCACGTGGGAAACACGTGGGAATCACGTGTCAATTAGGTGGGAATCACGTGGGAATCACGTGGGAATCACGTGTCAATTAGGTGGGTATCACGTGGGAATAACGTGGGAATCACGTTTCTGTCATGTGGGATTCACATGTCAATGAGATGGGAATCACGTGGGAATCTTATGGGAATCACTTGGAAATCACAAGTCAATTAGGTGGGAATCATGTGGGCATCACGTCGGAATCACGTGTGAATCACGAGGGAATCACGTGGGAATCACTTGGGAATCACGATGGAATCACCCTTCAATCACGAGGGAATCACGTGGGAATGACGTGGGAATGACGTGGGAAAGACGTGGGAATGACGTGTCAGTCACGTGGGAATGACGTGGGAATCACGTGGGAATCACGAGGGAATCACGTTTCAATCACGAGGGAATCACGTGGGAATCACGTGGGAATCACGTGAGAATCACTTGTTAATCACGTGGGAATCACGTGGGAATGACGTGTCAATCACGTGAAAATCACGTGGAAATTACGTGTCAATCACGTGTGAATCACGTGGGAATCACGTGTCAATCACGTGGGAATGAAGTGGGAAGCACGTGGGAATCACGTGTCAATCAAGTGGGAATCATGTGGGAATCACGTGTCAAAAACTTGGCAGTCATGTGGGAATCACGTGTAAATCACGAGGGAATCACGTGGGAATCATGTTTCAATCACGTGAAAATCACGTGGGAATCACGTGTCAATCACGTGGGAATCACGTGGGAATCACGTGTCAATCATGTGGGAATCACGTGGAAATCACGTGGGAATCACCTTTCAATCACGTGGAAATCACGGGGGAATCCCGTGTCAATCACAAGTGAATCACGAGGGAATCACGTGGGAATCACGTGGCAATGACGAGACAATTATTTGGGAAACACGTGGGAATCACGTGTCACTCACCTGGGAATCACGTGGGAATCATGTGGGAATCACAGGTCAATCACGTGGGAATCACGTTTGAATCACGTGGGAATCACGTGGAAATCACGTGTCAATCACGTGGGAATCACGTGGGAATCATGTGGGAATCACAGGTCAATCACGTGGGAATCACCAGGAAATCACGTGTCAGTCACCTGGGAATCAAGTGGGAATCATGTGGGCATCACAGGTCAATCACGTGGGAATCACGTTGGAATCACGTGGGAATCACTTGGCAATCACGTGGGAATCACGTGGGAATCACGTGGGAATCACGTGGCAATCTCGTGGGAATCATGTGGGAATCACGTGTCAATCACGTGGCAATCACGTGGGAATCACGTGGGAATGTCGTGGGAATCACGTGTCATTCACATGGGAATCACGTGGGAATCCCGTGGGAATCACGTGGGAATCATGTGGGAAACACGTGGGAATCATGTGTTAATCACAAGGGAATCATGTGGGAATGACGTGGGAATCACGTGTCAATCACGTAGGAATCACGTGGGAATCACGTGGGTATAACCTGTTAATCTCGTGGGAATCAAGTGGGAATCACGTGGGAATCACGTGGGAATCGCATGTCATTAACGTGGGAATCACGTGGGAATCACGTGTCAATCAGGTGCAAATCACGTGTTAATCACGTGGCAATCACGTGGGAATCACGTGGGAATCACGTGTGTACCACGTGTAAATAACGAGGGAATCACGTGGGAATCACGTGTCAATCACGTGGGAATCACGTGGGAATCACGTGTCAATCACGTGCGAATCACGTGTCAATCACGTGGCAATCACGTGGGAATCATTCTGTAATCACGTGTCAATCACGTGGGAATCATGTGGGAATCATGTGGGAATCACGTGTCAATTAGGTGGGAATCACGTGGGAATCACGTGGGAATCACGTGGGAATCACTTGGGAATCACGTGGGAATCACGTGGCAATGACGAGGCAATTATTTGAGAATCACGTTTCACTCACGTGGGAATCACGTGGGAATCATGTGGGAAACACGGGTCAATCACGTGGGAATCACGTGGGAATCACGTGGGAATCACGTTTCAATCACGTGGGAATCACGTTGAAATCACGTGGGAATCACTTGGCAATCACGTGTCAATCACGTGGGAATCACATGGAAATCACGTGGGAATCACGTGGCAATCTCGTGGAAATCATGTGGGAATCACGTGGGAATCACGTTGGAATCACGTGGGAATGACATGACAATCATTTGGGAATCACGTGGGAATCGCGTATCAATCATGTGTGAATCACGAGGGAACCACGTTTGAATCACGTGTAAATCACGTGGGAATCACGTTGGAATCACATGGGAATCACGTGAGAATCACGTGGGAATCACGTGTCAATCACTTGGGAATCATGTGGGAATCACGTGGGAATCACGTGTCATTCACGTGGGAAACATGTAGGAATCACGAGTCAATCACGTGGGAATCACTTGGGAATCACATGGGAATCACGTGGGAATCACGTGGGAATCACGTGTCAATCATGTGGGAAACACGTGGGAATCATTTGCGAATCACGTGGGAAACACGTGGGAATCATTTGCGAATCACGTGGGAATCATGCGTCAGTCACGTGGGAATCACGTGGGAGTCACGTGGGAATCACTTGGGAATCACGATGGAATCACCCTTCAATCACGAGGGAATCACTTGGGAATGACGTGGCAATCACGTGGGAATCACGTGTGAATCACGTGGGCATCACGTGCGAATCACGTGGGAATCATGTGGGAATAACGTGGGAATCACGTGGAAATCACTTGGGATTCACGTTGGAATCACGTGTCAATCACGTGGGAATCACGTGGGAATCACGTGTCAAGCACACTGAAATCATGAGGGAATCACGTGGGAAACACGTGGGAATCACGAGACAATTAGGTGGGAATCACGTGGGAATCACGTGGGAATCACGTTTCAGTCATGTGGGATTCACGTGTCAATGACATGGGAATCACGTGGGAATCTCATGGGAATCTCGTGGGAATAACAAGTCAATTAGGTGGGAATCACGTGGGAATCACGTGGGAATCACGTGGGAATCACGATGGAATCACCCTTCAATCACGAGGGAATCACGTGGGAATGACGTGGGAATGACGTGGGAATGACAGGGAATCACATGTCAGTCACGTGGGAATCACGTGGGAATCACGTGGGAATCACGAGGGAATCACGTTTCAATCACGAGGGAATCACGTGGGAATCACGTGGGAATCACGTGAGAATCACTTGTAAATCACGTGGGAATCACGTGGGAATGACGTGTCAATCACGTGAAAATCACGTGGAAATTACGTGTCAATCACGTGTGAATCACGTGGGAATCACGTGTCAATCACGTGGGAATGAAGTGGGAAGCACGTGGGAATCACGTGTCAATCAAGTGGGAATCATGTGGGAATCACGTGTCAATCACTTGGCAGTCATGTGGCAATCACGTGTCAATCACGAGGGAATCACGTGGGAATCATGTTTCAATCACGTGGAAATCACGTGGGAATCACGTGTCAATCACATGGGCATCACGTGCGAATCACATGGGAATCATGTGGCAATCACGTGGGAATCACGCTGGAATAACGTGTCAATCACGTGGGAATCACGTGGGAATCACGTGTCAATCATGTGGAAATCACGTGGAAATCACGTGGGAATCACCTTTCAATCATGTGGAAATCACGTGGGAATCACGTGTCAATCACAAGTGAATCACGAGGGAATCACGTGGGAATCACGTGCGAATCACATGTCAATTAGGTGGGAATCACGTGGGAATCACGTGGGAATCACGTGGGAATCACGTGGCAGTGACGAGACAATTATTTGGGAATCACATGGGAATCACGTGTCACTCAACTGGGAATCACGTGGGAATCATGTGGGAATCACGGGTCAATCACGTGGTAATCACGTGGGAATCACGTGGGTATCACGTGTCAATCACGTGGGAATCACGTGGGAATAACGTGTCAATCACGTGGGAATCACGTGGGAAGCAGGTGGGAATCACGTGTCAATCACATGGGAATCACGTGGGAATCACGTGGAAATGACGTGTCAATCACGTGGGAATCACGTGGGAATCACTTGGGCATAACGTGTAAATCACGTGATTCCCTCGTGATTCACTTCTGATTGACACGTGATTCCCACGTGATTCCCACGTGATTCCCACGTGATTGACACGTGATTACAGCGTGATTCCCACGTGATTGCCACGTGATTGACACGTGATTCGCACGTGATTGACACGTGATTCCACGTGATTCCCTCGTTATTTACACGTGGTACCCACGTGATTTCCACGTGATTCCCACGTGAATGCCACGTGATTGACACGTAATTTGCACCTGATTGACACGTGATTCCCACGTGATGCCCACGTGACTGACACGTGATTCCCACATGATTCCCACGTTATTCCCACGTGAGTGACACGTGATTCCCAGGTGATTCTCAAATAATTGTCTCGTCATTGCCACGTGATTCCCACGTGATTCCCACGTGATTGACCCGTGATTCCCACATGATTCCCACGTGATTCCCACGTGAGTGACACGTGATTCCCAGGTGATTCTCAAATAATTGTCTCGTCATTGCCACGTGATTACCACGTGATTCCCACGTGATTCCCACCTAATTGACACGTGATTCCCACGTGATTCCCACGTGATTCCCACGTGATTGACACGTGATTACAGCGTGATTCCCACGTGATTGCCACGTGATTGACACGTGATTCGCACGTGATTGACACGTGATTCCCACGTGATTCCCTCGTTATTTACACGTGGTACCCACGTGATTCCCACGTGATTCCCACGTGATTGCCACGTGATTGACACGTAATTTGCACCTGATTGACACGTGATTCCCACGTGATTCCCACGCTAATGACATGCGATTCCCACGTGATTCCCTCGTGATTCCCACTTGATTCCCACGAGATTAACAGGTGATACCCACGTGATTCCCACGTGATTCCTACGTGATTGACACGTGATTCCCACGTCATTCCCACATGATTCCATTGTGATTAACACATGATTCCCACGTGTTTCCCACATGATTCCCACGTGATTCCCACGTGATTCCCACGTGATTCCCATGTGAATGACACGTGATTCCCACGACATTCCCACGTGATTCCCACGTGATTGCCACGTGATTGACACGTGATTCCCACATGATTCCCACGAGATTGCCACGTGATTCCCACGTGATTCCCACGTGATTCCCACGTGATTGCCAAGTGATTCCCACGTGATTCCCACGTGATTGACCTGTGATTCCCACATGATTCCCACGTGATTCCCAGGTGAGTGACACGTGATTTCCTGGTGATTCCCACGTGATTGACCTGTGATTCCCACATGATTCCCACATGATTCCCACGTGATTGACACGTGATTTCCACGTGATTCCCACGTGATTCAAACGTGATTCCCACGTGATTGACCTGTGATTCCCACATGATTCCCACGTGATTCCCAGGTGAGTGACACGTGATTCCCACGTGTTTGCCAAATAATTGTCTCGTCATTGCCACGTGATTCCCATGTGATTCCCTCGTGATTCCCACGTGATTCCCACCTAATTGACACGTGATTCCCACGTGATTCCCACGTGATTCCCTCGTGATTCACTTGTGATTGACACGTGATTCCCACGTGATTCCCACGTGATTCCCACGTGATTGCCACGTGATTGACACGTGATTTGCACCTGATTGACACGTGATTCCCACGTGATTCCCACGTTAATGACATGCGATTCCCACGTGATTCCCACGTGATTTCCGCTTGATTCCCAGGAGATTAACAGGTGATACCCACGTGATTCCCACGTGATTCCTACGTGATTGACACGTAATTCCCACGTCATTCCCACATGATTCCCTTGTGATTAACACATGATTCCCACGTGTTCCCCACATGATTCCCACGTGATTCCCACGTGATTCCCACGTGATTCTCATGTGAATGACACGTGATTCCCACGACATTCCCACGTGATTCCCACGTGATTGCCACGTGATTGACACGTGATTCCCACATGATTCCCACGAGATTCCCAGGTGAGTGACACGTGATTTCCTGGTGATTCCCACGTGATTGACCTGTGATTCCCACCTGATTCCCACGTGATTCCCACGTGATTGACACGTGATTTCCACGTGATTCCCACGTGATTCCCACGTGATTCCCACCTAATTGACTCGTGATTCCCACGTGTTTCCCACGTGATTCCCACATGATTTCAGCGTGCTTGACACGTGATTCCCACGTGATTCCCACGTCATTCCCAAGTGATTCCCTCGTGATTGAAGGGTGATTCCATCGTGATTCCCAAGTGATTCCCACGTGACTCCCACGTGATTCCCACGTGACTGACGCATGATTCCCACGTGATTCGCAAATGATTCCCACGTGTTTCCCACATGATTGACACGTGATTCCCACGTGATTCTCACGTGATTCCCACGTGATTGACACGTGATTCCCACGTGATTCCCATGTGATTCCCAATTGATTCCCACGTGATTGACTCGTGATTCCTACATGTTTCCCACGTGAATGACACGTGATTCCCACGTGATTCCCACATGATTCCCAAATGATTGACACGTGATTCCCACGTGATTCTCACGGGATTCCCATGTGATTCCAACATGATTCCCAAGTGATTGACACGTGATTCCCACCTTATTCCCACGATTTCCCACTTGATTGACACGTGACTCCCACGTGATTCTCACGTGATTCCCATGTGATTCCCACGTGATTACCAAGTGATTGACAGGTGATTCCCATGTGATTCCAACGTGATTCCCACGTGATTGACACGTGATTTCCACTTGATTCCCACGTGATTCCCACGTGATTCCCACGTGATTCAAACGTGATTCCCTCGTGATTCACACATGATTGATACGCGATTCCCACGTGATTCCCAAATTATTGTCACGTCATTCCCACGTGATTCCAACGTGATTCCCACGTGATTCCCACTTGATTGACACGTGATTACAGCGTGATTCCCACGTGATTGCCACGTGATTGACACGTGATTCGCACGTGATTGACATGTGACTCCCACGTGATTCCAACGTGATTGACACGTGATTCCCACGTGATTCCCTCGTTATTTACACGTGGTACCCACGTGATTCCCACGTGATTCCCACGTGATTGCCACGTGATTGACACGTGATTTGCACCTGATTGACACGTGATTCCCACGTGATTCCCACGTTAATGACATGCGATTCCCACGTGATTCCCATGTGATTCCCACTTGATTCCCACGAGATTAACAGGTGATACCCACGTGATTCCCATGTGATTCCTACGTGATTGACACGTGATTCCCACGTCATTCCCACATGATTCCCTTGTGATTAACACATGATTCCCACGTGTTTCCCACATGTTTCCCACGTGATTCCCACGTGATTCCCACGTGATTCCCATGTGAATGACACGTGATTCCCACGACATTCCCACGTGATTCCCACGTGATTGACACTTGATTCCAACTTGATTCCCACGTGCTTTCCAGGTGATTGACACGTGATTCCCACGTGATTCCCATGTGATTCCCAATTGATTCCCACGTGATTGACTCGTGATTCCTACATGTTTCCCACGTGAATGACACGTGATTCCCACATGATTCCCACATGATTCCCAAGTGATTGACACGTGATTCCCACGTGATTCTCACGGGATTCCCATGTGATTCCAACATGATTCCCAAGTGATTGACACGTGATTCCCACCTTATTCCCACGATTTCCCACTTGATTGACACGTGACTCCCACGTGATTCTCACGTGATTCCCATGTGATTCCAACGTGATTACCAAGTGATTGACAGGTGATTCCCATGTGATTCCAACGTGATTCCCACGTGATTGACACGTGATTTCCACTTGATTCCCACGTGATTCCCACGTGATTCCCACGTGATTCAAACGTGATTCCCTCGTGATTCACACATGATTGATACGCGATTCCCACGTGATTCCCAAATTATTGTCACGTCATTCCCACGTGATTCCAACGTGATTCCCACGTGATTCCCACATGATTTCCACGAGATTGCCACGTGATTCCCACGTGATTCCCATGTGATTCCCACGTGATTGACACGTGATTGCCAAGTGATTCCCACGTGATTTCAACGTGATTCCCACGTGATTGACACGTGATTCCCATGTGATTCCCACGTTATTTCCACGTGATTTCCACGTGATTACCACGTGATTCCCACGTGATTGACCCGTGATTCCCACATGATTCCCACGTGATTCCCAGGTGAGTGACACGTGATTCCCACGTGATTCTCAAATAATTGTCTCGTCATTGCCACGTGATTCCCACGTGATTCCCACGTGATTCCCACGTGATTCCCACCTAATTGACACGTGATTCCCACGTGATTCCCACGTGATTCCCACGTGATTCCCATGTGATTCCCAAGTGATTCCCACGTGATTGACTCGTGATTCCTACATGGTTCCCACTTGAATGACACATGATTCCCACGTGATTCTCACGTGATTCCCATGTGATTCCAACG